>NW_005188487.1:0-5165 GCF_000239375.1 Pundamilia nyererei
ACAACAACAACAACACCAACCACTACAACAACACCACCAACCACAACAACACCAACCAATACAACAACACCACCAACCACTACAACAACACCACCAACCACTACAACAACAACACCAACCACTACAACAACACCACCAACCACTACAACATCACCTCCAACCACCACAACAACAACAACACCAACCAATACAACAACAACACCAACCACTACAACAGCACCTCCAACCACCACTACAACAACCCCACCAACCACTAAAACATCACCACCAACCACTACAACAGCACCTCCAACTACCACTACAACAACACCACCAACCACTACAACAGCACGTCCGAACACCACTACAACAACATTAACCACTACAACAGCACCTCCAACCACCACTACAACACCACCACCAAGCCCTACAACAGCACCATCAACCATTACAACAGCAAAAGGTGAGTCTAATTCCCTGGAAAATTATATAGCATATGATAATACACCGAGACTTAAACAGATACCATATGGCTGAATAGATCCTATAGTGTGTTAACACCATGCTTGTTAAATAACTGTCTAACATACCACACAGAGTGAATGGGTTAAATGCAGAGAGGAATTTCCCCACGGGGATCAATAAAGTATACATTATTAGAATTATTAGAATTTCAATCCATAATGTTTTGGTCAAATTTTTAATACATTTTACAGAGTTGGTGTGACAAGGGGAGCATCATCACAGATATTTCTTTTTTTAGTAACAGTAGCATTTCTTTTTGATTAGGGTATTTTTTTAAGACTTCCGCATTATAGAAAAAAGGCATCTGTCTGAAGCAGACCAGTTTTATAACTTGAAGGCAGACTCTCCCCAATGATTTGAAATGCTAAGGACTTTAAATAACAGTCTCTTGCATGAGAAACCTTGATTTTCGCTATTATCTATTATGAGCTATTATTCACAGCCAACTGTTTTGAAAACAGTCTTTTATTTAATATAAACTGTGAATATCACAGGATGTGCACTAAGTAAAACAATTACTGTAAGCTCATCTGTCGGTTCTGTGTGCACATCTGCCATCTACTTAGTATAACTTGGTATAGCTCAGAATAGCTAATATTATATCCCGTTCTTTGTATTCTTTACGGCCAAAAAAGACACAAGGCTCAAAGTGGTCAAAACTCAAAAAATTATCTTTAATTTTACATATTACGGAATATGGAGACACAGCAGACACAGCAGACACGTCAGCCAAAGTCTGAAGCAAAACAGGAAGCTTAGTCATTTATATACTTCCTCTAGATGTCACACACACTTTAAGTTTTGATCAAATGTAGCTGTTGCTGTTCTGTGAGTCTATTGTGCAATTGGTGTGATATGCCCATGTAGAAAGGACGGCACTGCAACGCTGGACTTGCCCTTACTCTGGGCTCCCTCTTTATTCTGGCAACTGGTACAAAGAAAACAGCACACAGTCTTCATTAACAATGTGCAAAGCAACTGCAACATTCAGTTCACCAGCTTGGGAGTTTTTTTCCTTTTTCTTTCCAAACATAACACTTAACAAATGACTAAGATATATTTATACAACACAACATCAACAAAGTCTTTCTTTTAAAAGTTCTAGCTGAAACCAAACCTGTGATCATATAGTAGCAATATTATTTTTCCTAACCAACAACAACAATAACATATAAAAACAGCTTTTCTATTATAAAACAATCATCATTGTTGATCATCTTTTTTTCCCTATACAACAGCATCAATTAAAACTTATACTTAACAGCGCCTACCTGGTACAAAGAAAACAGCACACAGTCTTTATTAACAATGTGCAAAGCAACTGCAACATTCAGTTCTGTTAAAAAGAAGTAGAACAATTACAATCTCATAGAGAAGCATTAGAGCTGAGTGCAAGTCAAAAAGTCTTGTTATTGTGGGCTTTTTTTTCTTCTAACAACACCGAGCAGGTAAAGCTGTAAAGGTTTTCCCGCATACATCTTGGTCACTTTGTCTGTTTAACACCTGCTGCTGATTTAGAAAGCACACCTATATTAACCGGTGATACACTTCTGAGAATGGAGGGGGAAAAAGTATCTTTTTGGGGGTATTTTTTGTGATTTGTGTGTCAACCACAGAGGACATACATAAAAAGATCCTCTCAGGAGGATAGTCACAGTTTAGTTTAGGTAGCTGCCTGCTAATAATTACAAATGATGGTTTCTGTGAAAAACAAATCATTAACTTGATAGCCATCAATTGACATTCATGCCCTTGTGCACTCACTTTGCTAAAACCCAACCCAGCCTATGTGCCCAAGGTGTTTGCATCATCTGATCTATTACCTTAAAAGCATTCTCCCTGCCCCCTTTTTCTTCTTTTGAAGAAATAAACTGGTGACTATAATGCAGCCGCTGCCCCCCCCTCCCCTCCTCCCCAACCTGGAGCTCCATTTAAAGTCACTGATCATCTCCAAGTGCTCTATGGTAAACAGAAGCAGGTCAGCTGTCTGAGGAAATCATACATATAACTGAGCAGGCAATTAAACTGTGAATATCACCAGGTAACATGGGTGTGTTTTTAAAAATCAGCAGCAGGTGTTAAAAAGTGCCTGTATGCAGATAAAGTTAAACTCCAGTTGCCATTGAGCTGCTCAGTGGTGTTAGAAAGAGAATATTAGCTAGAATTACGTCAGAGAAACACGGAAAATAGTTCAGCCAGAGGGCTGTTTTTCTATTTTAACTTTACTTAAAATATTTTTAATCACCATAATTTGCATTGTTATGTGAAGATGATATTAACACCAGTGCACATATGCATTTGCATGAACTGGAGATGGCAACCTTCTTTTTCTGCAAGGTCTATTCTTCTGTTGTATTACTGTTATATTGGTAACCAGGCTTACAGTACACAACTACTTAAGGTGTGTTGTTCTGCTAAGGTCGTTCCACTCACCAGCTAGTTAGAATTGGTGGAATGAGACAAATGTTTGTGAGGAAAACACAGGGAGGTGCATCCCATAGTGAGACGTCTCACTTATGCTACTCTGACAACTGAGGTTATGCAAGTAACATAAAGTTTTTACCGGTTTCAGCAACAGATTGAATGAGATTTTTAAAATGAAATTGTTACAAAAAAAATACTTTATCTTTACATTGTCCTTTTGCCAATGGCAACACATTTGTTTCTTAAAATACAAAAATATATATGGGTTTCAGCTGTAAATTAAATCAGTACTTTCAGGTTATTAATTAATCATATTGTCCTAAAAGAACCAGAAGTGTGTCACAAAGTGAGACTGAATTGCATTTAAAAAAATGTATATTCTTTATATTATTTTATTATTGACTTCTAAGTGCAATGTTTTCAAACTCTAAAGCCCTGCAAGCACTGGCACATATGAAGATGAGGATAACTACCTACGGAGAGGTCAGCAATGCAACCATCATTAAACTTATTGAAGAGGTATGCCTACAAAATTATATTATTATATTCATATAACATATTTAAAATTTGTTTTCTTTGTGGATTATTTAAACTTGCTTTTGAAACTGAAGTAAATATTTAGATGTTTAGTCTTTGTGTTTTCTCTCTTTTTAGTTTTTTAGCAACCAGATCCTGAATGGAACAGCCCACAGTCTCTCTGTGACAAATATTCAACAAGTGAGAGTTGGCCCATAAAAGCTTTGCATGGACAAAGACAACAATTCAAGGATGTACTTGGTTTAACATAATGTGAAGCAGCAGTATGACTGAACTGTCAAGAGGTGTTATCAGTTCTTCAGCTCGAGAAGCAGAGGTCACTCTGACAAGACTCCCAACCAAAAACTGTAAAGCTGGCTTCTTGCTTATCTAGACAAAGAAAAGTGAGTGAAGCATACCAAGTGCATGAATACTGTCCCTCAAATCGGGAAAATCAATTGTCTGGCAGATATTACTGGCAGAACTTGTTATTATGAGTGATTCTGTTGTACTCAAGGTCACCTTTCCAGTTCATTGGCAAGACAGAATTTGAAAGCATTCCTTTGTATTTTACTTTAAAGAATAACTAAAATTTGGAGGATGTACAACACACTATGTGTGTGCAGAGAAACTCTGAGAAAGTTTCTGTCATGCAAGCCAACATTGTTGAGTGATTGTTTAAATGTCTTATTTGGCAAACTCCCTCTCTTGCCATTCAAATGTCAGGTGCATTTTAATGTTGGGAGAAAATGTTTTGTTTTGTTTTTGTTTTATAGCAATAAATCTATGCAACATATGCATGTTATATTATACTATTATTTTTGCACTAAAATTCTGTAGTGTAATGTAAACTTGTCTTTATAAGTAACCCAAAATTAGCTGTAATGCATTCCTGAGTGATGTGTTACTCTAATCATATTGCACTTTTTAGTCACATGGCAATACAATGTGTTACTGTGCTAAATTAAATAATCACATTACAGCTAATTTTGGGTTATTACTTACTTTGCAAAGGGTTTTTGGTCGTTTGCAGGGACAGATAGATAGAAAGCATCAAATATGTATTTTTCTTCCGGTGCACTGGCACTACCATCAGCTGATGTCAGTTAATGTTTGGCATTAAATGCTCCAGCTGAGAAGTATAATGTGCAATAACAAATGTGTTACGTGCCCCCCACCATGGTGGAGGCAAAGGTAGGAAGGAGACAGCAACACTGGACAACCACAATCAATCATAACCTAGTGTGACTAACAGTTTAAAACCTGCAACCAGTGTATAGGGTACCCCAGCTTACCTGTCCAGCCTCCCACCACACACAATACAAAGAAGCCTGTTCGCAAATGTTTGTCATAAAGCAGCAGCCAGCAGCTGGCCAGGGAGCTGCTCATTTGTAGTGATCCTCAGAGAGTGATTGGCCAACTGTGCCCAGACCAGCCAATAGAAACATGCCAATCAACTTTGAACTGGCCAATAGGTGGAGACTTGACACCTTAAAGATAAAAAGAACACCAAAAGTAAAAAGGGTGGCACGTAACACCCACTTCAGTGCAACATACTGTCATAAAAATATAAAAATAAGAATAAGAATTAAAAGTGCTAAGTGGATAGATATATACATGATATATACATGAGTGCGGGTGGTGATCAGTGCCAAACATGGAATGATGCAGTGAACACAGCGTAGGGTCATGTGTTAGTGGTGGGAACAGTCATATGGTTA
>NW_005188487.1:7687-9152 GCF_000239375.1 Pundamilia nyererei
GACAAATATTGGAAATAAATCCACAGGCGTTGTAGTCCTGTAGTTAAGGAGCTCTTCTCTGGTGTACGAATATCCAGAGGAGTGCCCAGACACAGAAGAAATGCACAAAAACAAAACAAAAGTAACGCACTGAAGCACCAGGGCGACCATCCGCGGCGCCATCTTGGTTTCCTCCAATACATTCTACATTATACATTCTAGAGAGGAAAACTAAAGGGTTTTGATCTGTGAATACTTGAACTGAACTCTGACATGACTCTATATAAACTTCAAAATGTTGCAAGGCCCACAACAAAGCAAGTATCTCCTTTTCAATGGTAGAATACCTGAGCTGATGTTTATCAAACTTCCGAGAGAAGTAACTCACAGGATGGTCAATGCCCTGGGTATCTTCCTGGAGAAGCACCGCTCATGCCCTAACTGTGCTGGCATCTATTTCCAGTTTCAATGGTAAAGAGAAGTTAGGAGCAGACAAAACGGGGGTGCAACAAAGTAAGCCCTTAAGGCTTTCGAAAGCCTGCTGGCAACTCTCAGGCCAAATAAATGGCTTTGAGGGACTGGTTAAGTCAGTGAGAGGGGCAGAAACAGAAGAGAAATTCTTACAAAATCGTCGGTAATATCCTGTCATCCCAAGGAAACGCCACAGTTCTCTCCTGGTGGTTGGTTGGGGGAACTCCCTAATCGCAGTGACTTTGGCATCTGCAAGGCACACTTTTCCTAGACCAACTTGCTGGCCAAGGTAGAGGACACTGCCTCTAGCAAAATCACATTTGGCAAGGTTCAAAGTGAGAGATGCATTTTCCAGGCTAATAAAGACTTCTTTCAATGTAGCCATGTGGGTTGACCAGTCACTGCTATACACAACGATGTATCCAAGTATGCTCTGCAGTTGGGGATGCTTCCCAACACTTTATTGACCATTCTGTGAAATGTTGCAGGGGCATTGCACATACCAAAAGACATAACTGTGTACTGCAGGAAGTGGTCAGGAGTGACAAAAGCTGAAATGTCATATGCTTGCTGTGTCAAAGGCACTTGCCAATACCCTTTTAACATATCAAGTTTAGTGATGTATTTTGCAGGCCCAATTTCATCAATGCAGTCATCGATTGAGGTAAGTGATGTGCATCTGGGACAGTGACAGAGTTCACCTTTCAGAAGTCAGTACAGAATCTTGGGTTTCCATCTGACTTCGTGTCTAGAAGACATGGTGAACTCCAAGAGCTGGAGCTTGGAACTGCGAATCCATTCTGAAGAGAGATACTCAACTTCCTGTTTTATGATTTCCCTCTTTGCTGGACTAACCCGATAAGCACAATGTCTGATTGGTGTAGGGTTAGTTAGCACCACATCATGTTTTATGGTCAGAGGGCCCGGTGGCGCCAGTGTCCGGCAGCCTCGCCTCTGTCAATGCGCCCCAAGGTGGCTGTGGCTACAATGTAGCTTGCCATCACCAGTGTGTGAA
>NW_005188487.1:10210-13785 GCF_000239375.1 Pundamilia nyererei
GCAACTTGAAATGCTCCCACAAATGGCACTACAACATGTAAAAAAATAATATAAGCTCTGGTGGACTTGGTTCTATAGTAGGTCTTAAAGGGTTAAATAAATATCGTCAAATAATCGTGATCTCAATTTCAGTGAAAATAATCGTGATTATCATTTTTGCCATAATCGAGCAGCCCTACGGGATGTCATCGAACAGAGATGGGAATCCCAATATGAGTGTTATGATATCATTGCTCTGTTCAGCAGGAAGGTGGGACAGGTATTGTGATAGTGTTGACAATATCACAGAATTACCTAATCGAGCACTTTGAGGCTCAGCACCCCGTAACACCAACCCATCTTCATCTGAAGTAATCTCCACCTTGGACACAGAAACCATCGGGGATGTAACCACTTGCTCTTGGACCACAGTGCCATCTGTGGAAGGTTCACGAGAGTTGTACAGCTTCATCATGTTGACATGACACACCCGAGTAGGACGTCTGCGATCCGGGTTATGAATAATGTAGTTGGTCTTGCTGAATTTTCTCTCTACAACATAAGGACCAGAGAATTTAACGGAAAGAGAGGAGCCGGGCACCGGAAGGAGAAGGAGCACTCTGTCACCTGGCTGGGATGAACGGTCAACAGCCCGCTGATCAAAGTGTCTCTTCATTTTCGCTTGTGAAGTGGCTAGTACATTCCTTGTTAAGGAATAAGCCCTCTTTAACCTGTCATTTAGTGTTTTGACATACTCTGGAAGGCTTTTGGTGTTATCCACCAGATTAGCCAGCCTCTTTAAAAACCTTTAAAGGACCCCTCATCTCACGCCTAAACACAAGTTCACTGGGACTAAATCCCAGAGATTCTTGGGTTGCTTCACGACAGGCAAATAAAACAAGAGGAACACTTTCATCCCAGTCTCGTTGAGAACTATAACAGTGTTTCCTTAACATGGACTTCAAAGTCTGATGAAACCTCTCTAGCGCCCCCTGACTTTCAGGATGGTAAGAACTCGAGGTTATGTGTTCAATGCCTAATGTTTTCCGGACTTGGGCAAATACTCTAGACTTAAAGTTAGTGCCTTGGTCTGTTTGCACAACCTTAGGCAGACCAAAGGTTGAAAAGAATCTCAACAGCGCTTTGACAACAATCTGAGCTGTAATCCTCCGTAGTGGGATTGCTTCAGGAAACCTAGTTGAAACGCACATGACCGTCAACAGAAACTGGTTTCCAATTTTAGATTTAGGTAGAGGCCCCACACAGTCAACAATCACTTTTTGAAATGGCTTCTCTACTACTGGGATAGGACAGAGAGGAGCTGGTGGGATTATTTGGTTTGGCTTGCCAGTCATTTGGCATACATGGCAAGTATGGCAGTATTGAACAACATCAGATTTCAGTCCTGGCCAGAAGAAATGTTTCAGAATTCTGCTGTATGTCTTGTTAACCCCCAAATGTCCTGACCATGAATGGCCATGTGCTAAGGACAATACCTGGGTACGATAGGCAGTAGGTACAACCACCTCATAAACTGCAGACCAGTCTGCGTCTTCTGAGACCTCACTCGTAAATCTGCGCATCAGTAGACCTTCATCTGAAAAGTAAGCAAGCTTTTTCTTCTTGGCATCCTGTTGACTGAGGATAGAAGAATGACACTTGGACAGGGTTACATCATTTTTCTGTGCAGTAATGAACTCCTCTCAGGAGATTGGCAAATTCAGGATTGGTTGTGTTTTGTCAGCAGGTGGAACTTTGGCCTGAACCTTAGATCCAGAGGTAAATGTGATCACGTCACCAAAGGGATCTGACGTCATAAAGGAATCGGCCAAGTCAGGGCCATACTTTTTTGTCTGGGCCCTCGTAACTATACAAGCTGGAAAAATGGCAGGCTGGTCTTTGGCTGAGTCAGAGTCCAGACTCAGCTCGGGTCTGTCTAACACTTGAGGAATGGAAGTGTTAGACAAGCATCCTAGGTAATGACCTTGCCTCCAGCAAGGTCATTACCTAGGATGAAGTCAATACCTGGGATAGGTAATGCAGAACGAATAGCCACTTTAACAATCCCACTGACTAAGGAAGACTGAATATGAATAGTGTGCAAAGGGGCAGATACAAATCCAAGTTCTACTCCCTGGACAATGACAGTAGACTGGCTGAGCACAAGGCTGTGGGCCTATCTGGATGGGAAATAGGGGTAAAAACATTCTTATGTGTTAACACAAACTCATCGGCCAACACGGCTGCTTTTGACATTGACGTCACCTTCTGTTCATTTAAGAACATTATGAGTCTCTCAGGTAATGAATTTTTAAAATCCTCCAGTAGCATTAACTTGCGCAGAGACTCATAATCATCCCCAACTCCGTTAGCAGCACATCATTTATCAAAAAGAGCCCCTTTTTCATGTGCAAACTCCACATATGTTTGACTGCTGGTCTTCTTGTGGTTCCTAAATTTCTGCCTGTAGGCCTCAGGTACCAGTTCATAGGCACGTACAATTGTTTCCTTCAACACTTCATATTTCATGCTCTGCTCTAGCGAAAGTGAAGCTACTACCTCCTGAGCTTTGCCCACTAATTTACACTGAAGTAAAATAGGCCATGTCTCTTGGCCAGTTCAGAACAGTAGCTACCTTTTCAAAAGCATTGAAATATGAATCTACCTCAGTCTCACGAAAGGTAGGTACCAGAGCAATATTTTTGCTCATATCAAAACTTTCTGGGGACACTTTTGGGATTTCTTTAGTGGCATGTGTTTTCTGCCCTGATGACACCTTCAGTGCTTCTACTTCAAGCTGCTTTAACCTGATTTCTTTTTCAGCTTCTATCTCAAGCCTACAGATCTCCAGCCGGAGATCATAATCTGCTTTACGCACCTTCTACTTCTCCTGTGCCTCCAACTGTAAACATAATAAGCGAACCTTAAGCTTTGCATCCCTGCTAGATGTTTGGGATTCTGGAGTGAAAGGCTTAAAGCGAGGCAGAGTTTGGGGAGCCACATCTGATTTAACTTGGGCAGCCGGAGGTGTAGCAAGTAGAGCTTGCTCTTCAGTTCTCTCTGGAGAAGCTGGATTAGCAGAGGCTCCAGGGGAAGCTAAGGGGTCCTGAGAAGGTACCTCAGTTGTAGCAGGGCTAATTAAGATACCGGACGAGCCCCCACTTGTGTTACGTCCCCCCCACCATGGTGGAGGCAAAGGTAGGAAGGAGACAGCAACACTGGACAACCACAATCAATGAAGGAGGAAGACAACAGAACAGTTAAGAATCAGGCAGGATTTATTGGTTGCTTGCCTTGATAGTCAAACTTAACAAAAGAAAAGAGGTGGTTGATAGTTATTGAGATGACAACCATTGACAATCCCCTCAGAGAGTGTAAGCCGCAGAAGGTCATTGCAGAAAAGCTGCCTGTTTACATAGTGCTGTATCAAAGCATACCAAATAAACTGAAATGGAAAAATATGGTGGGAAAAAGTACACAAGCATCAGGGATCATTGCAGTCTGGAGAGAATGGTCAAGAAAAATCCATCCTTCTTTTGATATAGGATAAATTTGAATAAAAATGAACTAATGCCTATACGTGTGAGTAACTCCTC
>NW_005188487.1:15108-16963 GCF_000239375.1 Pundamilia nyererei
CGCTGTACACCTACTTACTGGTTTTGTCGCATCAGTCTGTGTCTCTGAGTTAACTTGTGTTTCTCCTACAGCTCCGGACCGCTAAAAATGCGCGTGCTCTTTGTGAGCTCGTTCTCGTCTCGTAACCAGCGCGTTCTGCCGTCAAGGGCGATCATTGGTTAAATGTGATCATGTGACTGATGCAAGCCAGATCCTTTTATTTAGCAAAACTGTGATTAATAGTTAAATATTATTGTTGAGGGGCACAGACAAGACTCCACACGCACACACACATAAAAAAAAAAAAAAAAATTTTTTTTAAAAGTTGCCTTATCAAAAGAGCACTTTGGGCACCCATCAGGGAAGGGGCGGGTGCTCAAGCCCCACCTCTGCACGTGCCTGATGCACATTGGTAGAGTTTATGCTATAAAGATGATAATTTTGCCTAAGTGGTTATATTTATTTCAAAATCTCCCTGTGTTTCAGTCTGTGTGTTTCCTGTTTTATTTTGATAGTTCCTTGTCCCATGTTCAGTGTTTTCAGTTTTTCCTTCTTCCCTGTCTTGTTATGTGTGATTACTCCCAGCTGTGCTCTCCTCTTGTCTCATTCCCTCGTTCCTCCTCTGTATTTAGGGCCTTTGTTTTTCTCCGTCTGCTGTTGCGTCGTTACCCCACATTGCTTGTTTTTCCTCCGTGCTTCTGGTAATTTCTAGTTCTCTGTTCCTGGCATAGTTTCCTAGTTTGAGTTATGTGTTTCTATTTTTTTTTGTTTTATGTTTAGATATTTTGATACTGCAGTAAGGATGTCTCCCTTGGTTCATTCCTTTGTTTGGGTCCAATCCCTCCTGCCATACCGCGCTACATGACAAACTGGTTTGAAGGAAATGGTCACCTTGCGATTAAAGGTAATAACATAACATATAAAAAGACTCGAGTATAATTAAAGGCCCTTCATTCAAAGCATTACTGAAGGTAATATGTATGATTAACATAAGGTAAATGAACAACAAAAAACAGAAATTGCCTTGTTTAAGTATATTTCTGATTCATAGTACATTAATTTACATGTCTTCTAATGTATATACTGCTGAGTTGTTTAATCTATTATTTTGCATCGTAATTGTAAACTATAACATCAATTGTGCATGGTAAATGTAGTGTGGAAAAATATCATTTATGCCACTGAGGTGTGGTGTTGTTGAAGTACATGCACATAATTTTCATCAATCAAATTTGTGTTTAAATAGAGGTCACTATAATTTGCTACTAAATAATGTGAATAAACATGCTGGACTGTAACGCTTTCTGATCTCTTAAGATTCATTTTGATGGCAACTGCAAGTTGATTAGGTGGCGCTTGGACCTGCATTGCTGTGTTGATGGCTTCAGCCAAACTATTATATACTTACTTGAAAGACTAAACTCAGAGTTGTATGAAGACACATAAATATTTTTAACTTTTTGGATTCACTGAATGAGCTACATTATAGATTATACATTATGTTTATTTGACAAGGAACTTGACTGAGGCAGGCGAATTTGGAAATATTAAAACCTTGACAAGTTAATGCACAATTTCAGGCAGCAATACACAGTAAGGAAAAGTATGGTCATGCATTTTTATTTTTCCAAGCGAGACTAAGACAAAAGAGAAACACGAAAAACTCATACAGCATAATGTGTTCATACTCTGTCAGACCTGGAAGTGTTACGTAATGCAATAATGAAAGGTCACTGGCAACCTAATGCAGTTAACAAACGTGTCGCCAAGAGGGAAACTACTGTAGAAAAGCAGTCATCTCCTCTATGAATAACTCAATGGAGCGTGCTGGGAAAAAGTCAGTAGGTGGCACCATAGTTGCTCTTGTTGCAAAGGC
>NW_005188487.1:17975-19117 GCF_000239375.1 Pundamilia nyererei
CAATAATAGCTTGATTAAAATGCTTATCATCTGAAGAACTGCCAGAAAGAGATGCCATTAGAGTTAAATATGAAGAGTAATCTTCATCATTAACACTCATGGTTAAAGGGCAGGGATAGCTCAGTAGGTAGAGTGGTGGCCCCATGATCGGAAGGTCGGGGGTTCGACTCCACTGAACGGCTACCCTGAGGTACCCCTGAGCAAGGTACCGTCCCTACACACTGCTCCTCAGGCGCTGCACTGGTGGTTGCCAACTGCTTCACTGGGTGAATGGGTTAAATGCAGAGGAACTATTTCCCTATGGGGACTAACACATAACACATACACACATGGTAGGGATGTAATCACTTCTTGCCATGTAGGCTTGATCACAAATGCTGCTCCCATCACTTCCTTGCTTTACTCTTCACCTTTTACCAACACTCCTGGCAATCCACTTGGTGCCAGTATCATTTTATTCATCACTGCTTGTGCCAGGGTCGTCACCTTTAACGTGACTTCTTCTGTTCAGTGTATCACAGACCTTAAAACGCTACTGGTGTATTTCATGTTTTAAATAATAATGATTTATATCTTTCGCCTCTTCATTTTGTAACACTCATTACACGAATACACACAGTATCAATAAACAATAGTGTTTTGCTTGACATCCTCTCAAATGGGTTCAGCAAAGCTATCTTTGATGTGTTTCACGACAGTTTGGTTGTCCCAGGTCTTATGGAATTCAAAAGCACTGAGGATGTGCCCATGTTTGTGTAACCATGATTTTGAACCTTGTTTGCACACTACTCCCCATGATTGATTTGGAAATAGTGTTGTAAGTAAGCATTCTTGTTGAAATGGTCATGCTGCTGTTCCCTAGTTCTGAAATATAACTATTAGACATCATAAACAACACCAAGTGTCAACTAATAATGCTGAAATGCAGACAGCAGAACACTATCCAACCCTCTGCATGCAACACTTCCATAGACCAAATTGTTAGTTAGGTAAACAGAAGGGGTCATTTATGTATATAATTAAAAAAAGATTCCTCCCACAGTCCAAAGACATGCACTTTGTGGGGATAGGTTAATTGAACAATCTAAATTGCCCATAGGTGTGAATGCGGGAGTGAATGTGAGTGCGAATGGTTGTCTGTC
>NW_005188487.1:20455-21365 GCF_000239375.1 Pundamilia nyererei
ACTAGAATCACAAGTTAAAAGTCCTTTTATTTACACAAAAACACCAGGTGCAGAACATAGGTGGGGGAAAGCCAGGGGTTCCAGTGGTCCACAGGAAAGATTCGAGGAAGAGAAACCGATCCTTCTCACTCGTTCGCTCTGTTTGAGAGATCCCACACATGCCACTTCAAACTGCCCAAATCCACGCTTAAGGTTCCAAGGTTCGGGGAGTCTAAGCACAGAGTCATGAATAGGTACACACATGAACATACTAGAATTCACCAAGCTGGATTTACACTAACGTATCAAAACTCAATAGTCCAGCTCAGAGCCAGTGCCTTAAGAAGTTGCCCGAGAACATGATGTATCACCGGTGTGTGATTATGAGCAGGAGCATGGGCCAAAGAAGCAGAAGATCACAGTGAGCACCACCCAGGCAGAGCAATGAGAGAGAGAGAGCAAAACCAAAACAAAACATGTAGCCTTGCAGAGCCACCCGGGTAGACACGGGGGCCATGACATAAAACATATGTTTACTTTTTCTTTACCGTCAACACATGTTCCACCATTTTGATTTCAGCCTACAAATCGACACTGTATTCTAAATATTAATATATGTTCTAACATGAATTATCAGTCCAATTTATTATTTACTTACAGTAAATTAATAAAATGAGTATTAGAAAAACAAGTTTAGAAACATTCATATAATTTGAGAAATAAGCACACCAGTTCACCAACTTTGTTTCAACTTCACATCGTGGATCTAATCATAGCGAGTTTGATAAGACTGAAGTTGTCCCTGTCTGACCTTTCTCATCATAGCTGAGAGCCTTATGTGAATAAAAATGATCAAAGTGCTAAAACAGAGATTTTCCCTATTTTCCAATAATAAAGCATTTTTATTCTTAATGAAACGTGTATGTGTGTG
>NW_005188487.1:22955-24413 GCF_000239375.1 Pundamilia nyererei
TTTAATTATTACTTAATACCATATAAGTGTATGTAAGTATAATGAACGAGGGGTGGGGAGCAACACAAAAGAGCAATTGGTAGCTGAATGTCTGATTTTTAAAATATAACATATAATAATAAAAAGAAAATAAAAAGAAATCGTAAATTGTAAATTGTAAATTGTGTTTGATAAGCAAAGAGTTAAAGAGTAAGTATTTCTATATAACTGGGTTAAAAAGAGGATGTAAGAGTATATAAATTGTAAAATCTAACTGAAGTAAGAGTATTTAAACTAAATGAAACATGTAGTAAATTATTATCACGTCTGACCAAATATTTAAATGTGGTGGAATTTTCTCTCTGTTATAGAAAAGATGCAACTGTAAAAAGTGAAGTGATTTTAAAGTTCAAGGTTTAAACTCTGTTATAAATCACGTATGTGGAAATTCAGCTTTCTCTTCCCTTTTGTCTTCTGTGAAATCAGCAGTTCTGAAGCTTGGACTCAAGACATTGAAGGTTCCAGATACACTAGATGGACTGACCCAGCCTGACCTGTGAACCTGCAAATTGGTTGCATGTTTTTCATTGTCCTCTCTGCTCATTTTTGCCATGTTAGATGGGGTTAACTCAGAAAGATTTACATTGTACTTTCACTGAATGCCCAGGGGATGCTGCTTTCCTGTTCTGTGATTGTAATCAACACAGTACATGGGGATAAGTGCATCTTCTGATCCCGTTGTGGTCATCCTTCCTCCGACCTCTCCTTACCAAAGATGAGAACAAAATCAACATTAACTCAGAGTAGGTTAGTTAGATAAGTATAGTTGAGGTGATTTGATCATTGTTTGAAGAGTCTGGGTGCTAAACTGGTCTGCATGCAGTCTACACCGTTCACCAACTGAACACACTTGGCACATCACGGAATGAATGTAGCTATAAATAAAAGAAAACAGATAGAATTAACAAAGTTGATTGTAACAAACTGTCTATTTGATTAAAAGTCATTATGAAAGGAAAAACCCCAGCACACAATGAAAAACCTGTTTGACTGCCACATGAATAGCTTTAGTTGCTAACTGCAATGGCATTTTAGTTGGCTGACAGCACTAGCACATTAACCCAGTTGTGCTTTCAAAATTCTGGGTTATTACATGCAGTCAACTAATTTGACTGCATGTACACAAACTGTTGGCATTTCTTAAATCTAATCTACAATTCACAATTTATATTCTGTTTTGTGTTACTAATTGTGTCTTTGTTAAATTCAAATACAACCCTTTGCCTATGACTCATAAACACTAAGTGATGTACTCCTACAGAGTGCTTCCATTCATAGCCTACAATAAGAATGAGAATTTTACTTAATAAGATCATGAAGACGCTACAAATCAGACACTATCAGATACGACAAACTAAGTTAAACTTGTAGAGATTGTAGTGACATTAACTGTTGAAACTGGACTGTCACCCTGTGATG
>NW_005188488.1:0-1226 GCF_000239375.1 Pundamilia nyererei
AGGAACACAAAATGCACAGGTTTATTGAATATGAAAAAGTTGTGTTGATTTAACTCAGTTGTTTAATTTTCTGCCAAAGCAAAACATTTGTGTGCAACAAATGTCCATTATTGAATCAAGTAAATCCAACATGGCCTTTTTTTCAGTGTATTACAATACCTTCTCAATAAACCGTGGTAAGAGCAAAACGTCTGGCACTTAAGAGTCTATGCGAATCTTACACTGGTGTCAGATTTTTAAAAAAGCGAGAGAGCTATTGTTAGTGACATTACTTGCTGGTTGGAGACACAAGACCCAATGATGTTGCCGGACACGATTAAGAGAGAGGGTTCAGGAGACAGTCAGCCACGTTCACCTGCATAGAATGAAGGAAATGGTCTCTGAATTCTCTCCAGCTTTAACTAGATGTTAGAACTTCCAGCGGGACGGAGTTGATGTCACGTGGTACCCCGTCACGTGGTACCCCGTCACGTGGTACCCCGTCACGTGATGTAAACAAACATGGCAGTGCACTGGGCAGCTTGCTGTCCCGGTGACTGTCCTGGTAACTAGACCGGGACGTAACGCACACCGCCTGGTGGAGAGGTTTAATAGGACACTGGCCAAGCAGCTAGCCATCCTTACCTCAGAACACCAGTGGGGCTTCCATCTTTCCCTCACCCTCATGGCCTACAGGCCAGCAGTCTAAGACTCCACCAAATGCACACCTGCCCTGTTTAGGGAGAGAGCTGAGTATCCCTGCCAGGCTGGCTTTCGTCAAGCCCCCTGACACACTGGAGGCACCACCAGGCCTGGACTACTCGAGGAAGCTGCAGCTGGCAAAGGCAGGACTGAGCCAAAATAGAAATTCCAACAACACTACTAAGGGGAGGCCCTTCCATGATGGAGAGCTGGTGTGCGTCCAAAGAGAGGAAAAGGATGTTTTTTTTTTAAACTGGATAGCCACTCAATGGGGCCCTGCAGTGTCCTGGAATGAGTTGGGGAAGTGGTTTACAGGGTGAAGTTGCCTCCTAGAGGTGGAAAGTGGTGTTGCACAGAGACCGAATGGCCCCTTATAGAGGACATTCTCTTCCTCCTTTCCTTGAAGCATTTGTGCAAAGCCCCCATACCCCTCTACAGATGGACTTCCAGCAGGTGCTGCCTTCCCCTCCTTCAGGTTTTCCCCTCTAATCCATAAGATAAGATAAGATAAGATAAGATAACCTTTATTAGTCCCACACGTGGGA
>NW_005188488.1:1983-3776 GCF_000239375.1 Pundamilia nyererei
TTGCTGTAAGAGCTCTGTAACACCGAAATTTCTCATCCATGGGATAATAAAGGATTATTCTATTCTGTTCTAATGATAAAAACTCTTATGATGATTTGGAAAAAAAAAACTGATATTGGCCTAAATTAATCTTAAACTGCTAAAACCCAAAGGTATCTTTTTAGAAAATAAACTTGGTGATCAGTCCTTCAGCAATCCAAAGGAAACATCCACTGACAAATGTGAACGGTTTAACTATTTCTTGAAAGCGGAAAAATGGAAGAAATACAAAAAAAAGAACGACAAATTCCTTTACCTGTACTGAACCCTGAGCTGTCTGTTTTTTGTTTTTTTCAATTTTTATTTTAAGAGATCACAGTTAAAGAATTACACAAGATAACATACCATGCACCTGAATTCCTCCACCTGTCAAATCAACACCACTTCCACTGATTTGTGAAAGATGTACCTCTGATTGTTGGTCTACAGTTACTGTAAAATTTTCATTGCCTACTGCCTCTGTCTCAGTGTTTTAAAAATGCAATACTTAAACCTTTTCTAAAGAAAACTGCACTGGTGTCAGATTTTATGATTGATATACTATTAGGGACCCTAAAGCTCCCCTAAAATAGGGTGAAATATATTTTCCCCCAAAATTAAAAAGTCATGCAACATCAACGGCCCCATCATGTGCCCAAATACTGATACTGCAAGTTAGCATGCAGGTAAAGTAACAAACTATATATATCTTCTACTTAATGGAACAGAAATCTAAGTGAAAATAATGTAGTAGAAATAGTGTTGCCAATGAGGCAATCAAACAGTTCATACTGTCTTGAACCTGCCTATGTAGTTGCAGACATGTCTATTCATTGTGATAGGTAAATATGCAGTTAAGCATTAAGCCAAATGCTTAATGCTGACTAATTTAATTCATAATTTGAATTAACACTAATTGGCCTTACTTCAGTCCTCTTTTGGGAGGACCCAGAAATAGTCATTATGTTGCCAGTCTAGATAGGAGCCAGGAACTGGAGCCATGATATTACATGTGCCTGGATAGTTAAAATATATATTTCAGAAACAGGAGCTCACAAGGAGCTGTATTGTACTATACTGGTATTTGGGATGAAAAAATGCCCCTGCAACATTGGTTGCAGGGGCAATGACCACTGTCCTTGGTAATGTTCCAAACAGTAACACCAAACTGTACCTTAGGAAAGAGTCTTGTTGTAGCCAAGTTCGTCCAATTGATGCTTAGGTCTTTGAAAACATTGAGGACAGATGTGTGTGGAAAACCTAAGAGAAAATTAAAGAAATTAAAGTTCATTATAGTTACATAAATTCCAAGATTGCAAATTTATCTAAATGTGTTCAAATCTGTGGTTTTGTGGAGGTAAGCATCAACGACACAGCTCTCAGTTCTCACTCCTTCTTTTTATTCGTCTCCAACATCAACTGCGCATATCGCGCCACAAAAACACAGGAACACACTTCCTCTACATCGCGCCACAAAAACACAGGAACACACTTCCTCTACACTGGGTGTGAGTGGAGCCCTCTAGTGGTCCACCACAGTTTAACTGTTTTATCGCTGTGGTGTATAAAAACCAACTGTTTATCTTAAACAAAGTTACTGTGACTCTCTGCATGGCCTGTAGGTAAACTTTAAATAAAAAACTGCAAATATCTGGTCAGGAGCCTTTTTGTCGGTTCCTGCTGCCAACATTTTGGCACTCAGCACCCTCCATACTATGACTCCAACATGATTTATTTTTAACTCTGTTACATAGCAGTACTTTTTTCCTGTGTTT
>NW_005188488.1:6217-8025 GCF_000239375.1 Pundamilia nyererei
GCCTAATAATTCTGCACTCCCTGTATACACCCCTACTAGAGCACTAAGATCATCTTCCCAGTCACTTTTGTTCTGTCTTTTTAATGCCATCTAACATGCTAGTATGTTGGTACTTTGCCATAGCCCTCATCCTTCCCTGCTACTTCATCTCACCCTGTTGTATGTTAAGCACTTTTGTACACCACTGGTTTTAAATGTGTTATATAAATAAAGTTTGTTGGTGGTGGTGATACTAAATTGCCAATAGGTGTGAATGTGAGTGTGAATGGTAGTCTGTCTCTATCCTTGCGTCAGACTAGCAATCTATCCAGGGTGTACCCTGCCTCTGGTAGTTGGGATAAGCTTCAGGCCACCCATGCTCCTGATAAGGATAGCTAATAAGAGAACAGACGGAAATAGGTTTTGTGTTGTTTGATTGTGTAAATAGGTTGCAAGCTGTAAGCTGCAAAGAAAGTCACCTAAATCTGAAAAAGGGGTGAATGTTGTTCCATTTAATGAAATATGCACATAAAAATATGCATTTATTTGAAAATCGGGATGTTTACGCATGGATTTCTTTCATGTTTAGCAGTAGACCAATGAAAATATAACATACAACAATGACTCACAGACCAATTTGATTCAATGCTTAAGAGTTTAATAATGGAGGCGAGAAAGAAGAGTTCATGCAGTCGAATGAAGTTTTGCTAAAAGCATTCTTTCCATTACACATTCATTTTGATGCTATTAAAAGAGACAATCCAGCTCCAGGTTACGGCGTTTGCCGATTCATTCCTTATGTAGCATTACAGCAAAATAAAAGGAGTAAAGATATAAAAAAGATTCTTCCGGGGTAATTGAGATTATTTGCTTCTTTGTTTGGTGAACTATAGCTTCACGTCAGACAAGGAGTTATCTTCTTTTCTTGACGCAGACAAATGGGTATCGATAGTTACAGGATTTGTCATTCATACACTTCAGTCCTGCAAGCAGCAAACATTGACATTAATTGAAACCATAATCATTTACACATATACAAATCTATACTAAAAGAAATTAAAATAAAAACATTAAATTTGTGGAAAACACAACACTGTGTAATTGTTGTTTAAAAAACAAGTTTGATTTGATAAAAAAAAATAATACAACAGCTGTCTTGTTACTAGTTGTCATGCCAAATAAATGAGAATTATTTGGGAAATCGTGGATACTTTGACAACATTTTCCCCTCAATATTCATAGAATACTTTCATTTGAGGATTCACCTGTCCAGTTCATGTGTAGGCAGTGCTCTCTGCCCCCAATGTTGTTAGGCTCTCCACGACACCAGTATGCGTATGTAAAAGGAGTTCCATCAATCCAAAACCAATAACGCTCCTAGAAAAAGCAATAAAATCGACAATAAAACATTATTGAATATTCATAGCATGTAGCTTGTTTTTAGAGAGACTGTTTTTCAAAGCCCAATTCTCTATGGCTAGAGTAATCTTTCTAACTGTCAGACCATGCATAATTATGAGTAGTATACCTGTTGAGCATCAGAGCCTCCAATCCATGTAACTGGGTAACTGTGAGTGGAACGATATATGACCCTCTGAATCTTGCGGTACTCTCCAAGGCTGTGTACAGATGCCAGGTTTAAATGCATGGACTGACAGTGTCTCTGTAGTGGAGATAAACAGACACCAGAAATTTCAAGATTTGCGATTTAACAAAGCAAGACTTCAGAAAACAAATTAGCAAACAGAGAAAGAGTAAATAGTGAATCCAAATAACTGTTTACCTGAGCTTCTATAGTGAAAGGGAAAGTAGCGGAAGTATCTGTTTCC
>NW_005188488.1:8365-9266 GCF_000239375.1 Pundamilia nyererei
CAGAAATGAGACAAGTTTGGGGGAAAATCAGTAATATTCTGACTGACGTGACTGAATTGATCCCTCTGCATTTTCCATCTGGAAAAGCAGGGCAGATTAAAACAGCAGAGGATGACTTTAATAAATAATACTGCAATTCTCACCAGCAACAGTGGTCACAACCAGCACTGCACAAAGAAGTGCAGACACATTCAGCAGCTTCATGTTGATATTCAGAATCTCTTTAAAAAACAGAAGACCCAAAAGTGATTGACAGTTTATTAAAGAAAAGAAGATAAACTGTTTTTGCAGCAAACCTTTTGTTGAATGTCTTGTCTTATTTCTTGACAGCACCACCCAGTAGCTTCAGGTTTCCAGTGAGAAGATGCTTAACAGCTTTGACATCAGGGCTTTTATACTGTTCCCTTAGTTTAAATCAGGAACTACTTTTATCTGCTCCCTCGCCACAAGGTGTCGCCACAACGGGTAGCTCTGCAAGTGCATTTCATAATTTTTAACATGTACGTCATGTGACTCATTGCACTTCTTTGTTTCCTCACCAAAACCAAAATAACTGCCTCATGCTGACTTAATTTTACATTGACTGGTTAACTGATGATACCACGATAATGAGTTAATCTGTCGGTCACAGACTTGTCTCACATACAGCTTCTTGATTAGTTATGTGCGATGCATATTAAATAAAACAAAAACGGAGTTAAAATGCACGAGCAATGTGTAAAAAAAAACAAAACAAAATGCACCCTTACTACTTAGAATAGAATAGAATGGCCCTTTATTGTCAATGTATATGTACAACAAAATTATGAAAATTATTAAACATGTGCACTTGGTTAATTGATCACTAGCAACATTGGTATGGCCCACACCTGGGCCAGCACAAGGCCAGGTAGACACGCTT
>NW_005188488.1:11202-14235 GCF_000239375.1 Pundamilia nyererei
GAACAATGTCCATTGGACAGAAAAGAAAAATAATTGCGGGTGTCTGGCCATACTGCACAGCATGGTTGGTGAAACCAGCTCCAGGTCTGGGCAACAGCTTTCAGTCTGTAGATCAGATGGAAGAAACTGTAAAAAAATAAAAATAAAAATGGAATAATTATGTTTTCTGTTATTAATTTTACAGGAAAAGAGTACGTAACAGTAACAACTTCTGTTTAATCACCTGGCAAAATATTTATTACATTTACAGATCAAACGGGACCCACAACAATTCAGAAGAGCAATTACATAAAGTAGACAAGCGATGTAAATGTTCTTTTATGTCTTTAAGCTTAACCTAGAATTTACTTACAGGTGCATCCTCATTGAGAATACTGTATTAAAAACATGGTTAGTGACAAGACTGACATATATTCAAATAATGTTTGTGGAAATGCACAAAACAGTAATGAAGTAAGTAAGTCCAAAATCTTGTCACATACACTCTTAATCTGGCATATCAGATCCAGAGCTTTGTGAACTGTGTGCTGGTTGAAGCCAGAAGCCTTGGCAGAACACAGGGACACAGGGAAGTGGTGAGCCTTCACTTCCACTTCCTCCTTAAGAATGACTTGGTGACTTTCTATATCTGACATGTGGCTCTAGTCTCAGCTGCGATGCATTTAAGCATCGCAGCTAATTTTGGGATGCTTTTGCATCTATGTTGAAAAAGGATCAACAACAAGAAATCAATTTTTCTAGTTTTATATGACATAAAGCAGCCATATCATACTTTCAAATATTGCCCAACTAAGTACTTTGGGTCTACCTAAAGTAAGGTTCTTTAATGTCCTCCGGAGAGGTTTTAGTTCTTTTCAAAGATTTGGTTCTTTTTGGTCTGCTCCCTTTGAAGAGCCAGCTGGCACAGCTCTCAAATGGCTCTTCATTTAGTATCTCTCAGCGCCTTCAAATACAAAGGATGCATGTGTGACATGTTTATTCAGTGTTTTCATAAATGTCTTACTTTTTGCATTTGCTACTGCTGGTAAGAATAGATATGGTGTTTAAAGATTGGACAAATGTTGTTAGCCATTTTCCATTTTGGAGGAGTAATTGGCTCCTTACCCAGTTTCTCATTAACACTTATCCGTTTGCCTTGGGTCATTTGTTTTGGAATAAATGCACCCATTTTCCTAAATGTACAATTATTGAATTGCTGAAGGCCAGTGTATACCTGCAGTTTTCGGCAAGACAATGGATACTATAGAAGTACTCAAAATGGGAAACTGCTCTAGGGCCAGTGGCTGGAGGAAAAGGGCAGATCTCCTCCAGCTGTATGGACGAGTGAGTGTATATGTTTATTGTTGACCTTGCTCTGATTGATATTTTCAGTTTGTACATTTTGCACTCAGCTTTGCAGTCTTTTTCCTTTCTGCAACAACAGAAGGACAATGTTTTTGAATTGCAGCCAGTTGTTCCTACTTTCTATTCTCTTAACTTTCTCCTAACGTGGCTGAATTTAAATCCAGGTCCCCAGCTCTCTGTGCTTACCTGGCCTCTACCACTACACTACCTGCATGGATTCTCCACAGAGCTGGCTCACCTCAACGGGAGTCGGCTCTTCTCACACGCTGCAACAACAGAATGGCACATCACTATTTTATGAACCCACATTGAACTTGAATTTGAAGTAAAGAAGTGGGGAGAAAAAATAAGAAGAAAAAGTGAGAGCAACTGACACAGGCTGCATTCTGGTTGATGCACAAGCACTTGCCAAAAGAGAAGAACAGAAGACAGAGAAATGACACAATATTGGAAAGCACCAGAGTTTAAGAATAACTAATCATGGTAAGCCCATCAGCAGCCTATAGTAGCATAACTAAGGGTTGAACTATGATCCCACAATCAAACCTCCAACTGTAAGTTTTACCAAATATTTGTATTTCAGACTTTGATTTTAAAATACCTTTCCTCGCATACATTGTTGGGTTTTGGATAGCAGCTAATATGGGAAACATTTTTTTTGTTCCTGTTAACACTCATTATGATGTTGTGGCTTTTTAGGGAGCTTTTAGTGACCTAATAATAATAATGACTTATAACAATCAAGCCTAGAAGTAATGAGTGCATGAAGTAGCTCTTTAGCATCACTGTAAGACAGGGGTGGGCAACTCCAGGCCTCAAGGGCCGATGTCCTGCAGGCTTCAAATATCACTCTAGGTCAAGACACCTGAATCAAATGAGTAGTTCATTACCAGGCCTCTGGAGAACATCAAGACATGGTGAGGAGGTAATTTAGTCATTTAAATCAGCTGTGTTGGATGAAAGACCTCTAAAACCTGCAGGACACCGACCGGCCCTCGAGGCCTGGAGTTCCCCCACCCCTGCTCTAAGATATTTCAGGATGTGTCTACTATTACTGATATTTCCCAAACGAAGCAGTCCTACATATTTAATGTGTGTGTTGAAGGACATATCTTGGCCAGAAATGACTTCAGGACTTTTCACCCTGTTACTGAAAACCATGGTACTGTTATGTGTATGCAGCTAGATACCATTGCCTCTTTTTCACTCGTACCTAATCGACTCGACTCTAATCAGTCATTATAGCAATGCGGCTGAAAGTCCTGTAACATCATTTGTGCGTGACACAAACACAACACAACCACAATAGACATTGACAATAAGTCCTAGAGTGAGCAGCAGGTACTATTGCCTCAGAGTTGTAACCACGATGTTTAAGAGGCACAAAAAGAGACACATATGAGTCATCATCCTATCATGGTGGAGGGGTTGAGTGTCCCAGTGATTCCGGGGTTATGTTGTCAGGGACGCTCGCCCTGGTCTCCCGAGGTGGATTTGTCCTGGGTGAGGAGTCAGAGTGATTCAATGACCTCTATTAGTCCAAGGGGCCTAGCCAACTGCAGCCATAAGATAAGGCACGGGCATGCCCTCCTGAAGGTCAACCACCTGCAAAAGTAAATACATCACTGTGGTGAGGCGTGGTCTGCGGTGCCGTGCGGACGCACCTGCACGGCATCCGCAATCACGCCC
>NW_005188488.1:16010-18743 GCF_000239375.1 Pundamilia nyererei
GACTGCTAGCCGACATAAAGCTGTAGGTAGGCTTTAGGTTTTAAGTGAAACTGGAAATTGGTAATTGCTTTGCTTTGGTCACTAGATTGTTGCAGTTACTTGTTGTGTATAAAACATGTCCACTGACTTGAAAACACTGCAACTACAACCACGAGATCCAGCATTAGAGAAACTGTGAGGCAAACCAGGCTACAGTCCCATCATGTGGTAAGATACCTGTATTGCAAACTACCATGCAGGTATAGTCACAATTTGGATTTTTTAGGAAAATTTAGGGGCGTGTGTCATGGTTCCTCAAATGTTGATTCTGTGTCGAATTTTATTTCTTTAGTTTCTGTCTCAATGTTGTTTCCTGTTTTATTCTTTATGTACTTTGTAGTGAATTTAAATTTCATTGTGTTGTTATTTCTGATGTGTTCCCATTGCATTTCCCACCTTTTCCCTCTGCCCTCATTACCTGGTGTATATTTATTGCCTCCACTTGTCCTTTGTTGCAGTCTCCTTCAGTTCTGTGTGCTCCATTGCTCTGTTTCCCTGGATTCTTAGTTTTATATTATGAAAGACTCCAGCATGAAAGCTGCTTTGAGTTCATTTCTTGACTCATGAGTCCTGGTCCTAATCCTCCCTGCCACACAGTTGTTTCATGGCATTGTGATTGACACGTGCTGATATGGGCAACTGTAGCTGGTCCTCACCTCCAGTAATTGGAGTTACTGTACTGGAATTATTTACCATGTTTGTGCCTTTTTATTGTCTTGTGATTTTTTATTTAAATGTGTTAAGCGACCATTTACATCACTCTGGTTTTAAAAAAAAACAGGTTGTTTCCTGTAATTTTGCAAAACAACATGGAGGATTTCACCAAAATCATGCCAACAAAAAAGAAAGTTTTGAACCCAATCTTAAAAGTAGAGAGGGTGTCTGTCTCAAACTGGGAGCTGGTTGAAAGCAGACATGAAAACTGAAGGCTCTGCCTCCCATTCTACTTTTAAATACACTAGGAACAACAAGTAAGCGCCTGCAGTCTGAGAGGGAAGTGCTCTAATAGGGTGATATGGTACTAAAAGGTCATTAAGGATGACCTTATAGTACCTGTTTATTCAAGAGGAGAAGGAGTATACATTCATCTCTGGATTTAGCAGGGAGCCAGTGAAGAAAAGCCAATATAGGAGACTAACAGGGACTAAATACATATTAGTCCCTGTTAGTATTCTTGCTGCAGCAAATTGGATTAACTGAAGTCTTTTACAGTAGTTCAGCCAAGAAGTAATAAATGCATCCCGAGCCATAAGAGAAAAAAAATGATATAAATGAATGGTGAATGACCCTGTGTACTGTCATCATCAGTCTCTCAAATTTTTTGAGAAACTGATGATCCCCCACCCGACATGGACTGGTGTCAGTTTGAAACGTTGAAACAGATCGCTATGTCTGTTTCCCTACAAGTATGACACAGTGCCCTAGGTTATTTATTAATAAGTAAGCTTAATAAGTAAGCCAAAATGCAGAAGAAGTCTGCGTGAAAAACTAAGTACACCCTTACTGCTGACTGATGATGATGTACAACAGAGCCGCCTGTATCCCGTTTTTCAGTTTGAGTCAGTTTAACTGCGTGAAATCAAAAAATATTTATGCTGGCCATTTTAGCAGCGAGCGGTTCGGGTTGAGGGGAGGAAGACAGGACACTGTACACTATAAATATAAAATTTCATTTATTATTTATATGATTACAATTACCTTTATCCAGTAACATCATATTAAAACATAGACAAGTGCAATTTTAATGTATATATAAATATTTATGCTCGCCTACAAACTCGGCATGGTAGTTGTTTATGTGTGCCAAAAGGAAACAGGAAATCATTGTGGTCATGGTACTGTGCACACAGCGGTTGAAGCATGTTCTGGAACTGAAACCATGTGCATGATAATAATTTTATAATACTGGTTCTTCTCCAGCCAGTTTTTTTTTCCTGATAACAAATAGTATATGTGATTAAATTTAACAAAGTGTAACACAGTTTATTTTTCTCTGGATATAACTTAGCCTAATATAATTTTCCAATTTTAGTTTAGAAAGTCTGAAAATAGTTAAATAGTACATTTGAAATATATTTTTAAACTTTTGCACTCACAAGGTTTCCTCCCAAAGTTCACGTCACGCTCACTACCTCTTTTCACACTTGGTTCCAGCTGTCACCCCTGAGATTTATACTTCCTCTTTATGAAGTCATAAAACACTTCAACTCATCCTGCTGTCTTTAACGAGTTTCAGCAGTCAGCTCGGCAAAAATATAAGGTAAGACTTTGACAAACTTCTGACAGAATCCTAAAACAAACCATGAAAAAAACTTTATGCTGTAAAGTTTTGCTGATTTTTACAAGATTGTTTCAGTTTTTATTTTTAATTTTGCAGCAGCAGTGATGATACCATACACTGATTAGCTCTGTCACAGATAGAGAAAAAAGGAGAAGAACTTGGGCTGAGTGCTGTAAAAGGCTCAGTAAAAGCTGTTTGCACACCAAACTAAGGATTGCTTAATGTCCATCCACCACCTTCCACCAAAAGATAAATATTAAAAATAGTTTTATGGTGACATACTGCAGAGTAGCTGCATTTAATGTGAAAGTTGAGGTTCCGAAAGTGCATTTCTATCACCGGGATTGAAAAAGAATAAGAATAATAAAAAATTAGAAATTAATTAGGACTTTATTGTCAATATTCAATCCTAT
>NW_005188488.1:20026-21538 GCF_000239375.1 Pundamilia nyererei
CAGGGGTCAATATGTAGCTTTAAGGAAAAACTATTATCAATCACAATACTGTAAGTATTTGTATGAAGCCACAGTTTCAACACAAATTGTCTTGAGCAAATACAAGAGAGGTAAGTACTGCAGGTATGCTGTTTCTATTTGAGAACAACATGATCTTGGTTTTTTTCAGCAATTAAAATCAGTCTGAGCTGACACAGCTGTGACTGTATAAAATCAAAAGCCAGCTGTAATTCTTTAAAAACCATCTTGATGTTTTGAGCACAATAAATAATTGTATCATCTGCATAGAAATGTACAAATGCATTAAAATTATGTCACAAGCTATTAACATAAATAGTAAATAATTCCAGCCCCGGGACAAAATTCAAAGAAACCTCGAATTCCTGCAAAAATCCCCGGATATGGTATTTGTTTTGCTGCGATGAAACATGACCTTCACTGCAGGATGTGAAACAGATTTTTGCCATATTTATGTACATCTGTTCAGATCACATTCAGCCCCGGTTTCCTGTCCACAGCTTCATATCTGTGCTCATCCGTGAATGCAACATCTTGACACAAATCATATACCTTACAGGCCTTTCTTTAGGACCTCACCTTTATGTTTAAGCTAGCTTTTAAGCTTGGCGAAGGTGTTGATCCCTATTTGTATGTGTCCGCGTTAATTTGCAGAACAGAAAATTGATCCTAATGGGATATGCAGCCTGGTTTAAAATTTGCAGTGGTGTATTTGGCTTTTTGGACCCACCTTTACATCAGTTTCCATACTACATATTTCTATTTTAACATTTGGAAAATTCCGTATGGAAAAATAACTTTAAAAAACAATTACAAATATCTGTGTTATATTTTATACAATTTTCATTTTACATTACATTTTACATAATATGTAAAAATGTATGAATCGAGTTGTGATTAATGTATGAAAAATGCACAAATATTAGACAAGCATTTGCTATTTCTGGAGTGAAAGGTGCAAAGGTTCTTTCATTTATTTTTCCCATGGGATGAACTGCTCTATAAATGTATAAATATAAAATGCTGACAAGTCAATGCTTTGAGATGATATTTGTTGCTTCCTGCTCTGATTTCAATGCACTGGCTTTGTTCAAAGAAGATCAATACCCTGGAGCCACAAGAATGGAGGCTGCTATTTGCGACATGACTGAAAACTTCATGTGCTTATGCTTTAACAGATGGAACCATTAGGTGTAGGGTGTGTGAGAAGCTGAAGACATCTCTGTTTTCTGATAACACCTTTCACTTTTGCAGAATTGTGTTGTGAATGAAACTTTTTAGGCTTCCTCTTTGAAATTGTGCTTCTTCCCTGTTGTTCTTTCACTTCTGTGTGTGGGTCCTCTGCAGTCTGAGAAGTATGACTCACTTTCTCCCTGATTTATAAATCATCTCAAACACTACTTCATGTTCTTCACTGATTTCATGCAGCATGAGACGTCCAACCAGCTGCTCCTCTGCTCTCTCCTTCATCCTCGTCCTCCTCTTCCTCTCTGA
>NW_005188488.1:22754-24377 GCF_000239375.1 Pundamilia nyererei
TTATTATTATTATTATTATTATTATTATTATTATTATTATTATTATTATTATTACATTATGGTTATTTTCTTTTCCTGTGCTCTCATCTAGTTACCTCGGTTCTCCTCCAGTATTTGGGGCCCTAGTCAGACTAAGGAAGCTGGCCCTTGGAGGTCCTTCTCTGAAGGAGCTCCGGAGAGGAGATCTGTCTGGAGTCACCCAGCTGGAGGAGTTAACTGTTCATGCAAACAACCTGACCAGGTTTGCACGGGTTTTGGTAGTGGTGTTAAGTTACTGTCTTTATTAGTGGTGGTAGCTTCAAATTAGTGTCCTTTATTCTAACTGCCTTGAGTCTTTTTTGTTTATGGTTAACTGTAGTGAGGCTATGAATACATTTTTATAGGTGGCTATAGATGGCTAAAAGTAAGTTACTTAGTAGGTTAATGAATCAACACGCTTTATGAATTTTCTTTGCTATTGCAAAATGTAACCGTTTCCATCTCAACTTCAGAAATGTGTGTCAAAATAATGAAGAATAACTAAGAGACATCTTTAAAGACTCATATTTATGGCATAACTCTTTTATATATAATTTCAGTTATATATAAAAGTTACTTTTTTAAAAAAGTTCTTTAAAATGTGTTGGTTATGGTCTATTTTTATAGATTCTTTATACTTATTTGGGCTAACAAACCAACACTTCTCTATGTGCTTTTACTAAATATACAAATCAATATCTGATGCTTTTATTATTGTGTATACTGTCTTCCTTTTCACATATCCTCAACTTTTAGCTTCTGTATCTTGCTTCTGCAGCTATGACGCTGGTACATTAGCACACATTTGGCCGCTAGGTCATGTCACCTTGAGTCTCCATGGTCCTTTTCTAACAAATGTGACCTTGGCTGGGTCTATGATTGATGATGTGTCATATCCTGAGACACCCATCATTCTGAAAGACATCAATTTGAATGGAGTTCAGTCTGTTCAGCCCTTTAGTAAGGCAGCCAAAAGGAGGATCAGGTATGGACATCACTTCTACTTGGGTAAAACTAATATTCTAACAAACTGGGAAACAAACAAACCTATTCTTCCTCTGTGTTGTAACTCTTCAGGTATTTGACCCTACATAATGTTTCTGTGTCTGACGAGGCTATTGTTGACTTCCTGGTGGTATTAGATGGAGTTCCACTGACCAAACTTACCATAGAAGATGTCACACTGATGGGCGAAGGCTGGTAGGAAAGAAGCACATTATCTTTTTGGCATATGTCCCAGTTAGCAACTTTGGTTCAAAAGAAACGTTTGTGTATTATACAGGAAATTGAAAACAACAAACTTGTCTTTTTTTGGTTGGGGTTAGGTGGGGGAAAGCTAGCCAAACTGATCACAGAAGCATAGATGAGTTCTACATCCGTAACCTTGTAATTCTGGATGTCTACAAATTTACCTCACTTCTACAATTGGGTTTTCTGCTGGAGTATCCAAGAAGGGTGTCTGTCATAAACGCCAAGGTAAAAATCATTTTCTCAATATGTTCCTAACTGTGGAAACAGACAGCTTAAATCTCTGAGACAGCTTTCTGTATCCTTCCCCTAAACCATGATGGTGAACAGTCTTTGTCTTCAGGTCATTTGAGAGTT
>NW_005188489.1:0-3029 GCF_000239375.1 Pundamilia nyererei
AACATTATCTGCCAATTACATCTGCCACCCTTCTCCAAATCTGTGCCCCTACCTGGCCCCCCCAACAAAAACTTTCTAGACACGCCACTGTCCAAGTGACTTCTTCAATCTCAACTGACTGCAGGTTTCCTCAACCTTTTGAACAGTACCTTTGCACAATGACTGAAACTAGCCCACTGGACGAACAATGGGCTGTGAGGTCAGTTTCTAGATCATTAATATGCAAATTGTCATGACCATTGATCAACAACCATGCTGTTATCCTACCCTGGAACACCAGCAAGTCATTGGTTCAGGTATGTGCATGACACCTGGGTGAAAATCAACACAGAAGAGCCAACTCATCAGGCCAGGACTCTGCAGTCTATTTACACCTACAGGCCAGTGGACACTCTTTCAATGATAAGGATGTACACATCCTGGACAGGGAGGAACGCTGGTTTGAGCGCGGAGTCAAGGAGGCCATTTACATCAAAAGGGAAAGACCATCATATTCATGATCAAAGAACTGACCTGGTTTCAGTCATTATGCAAATGTACTGTTTATAAGATGTGAATTTAGGAAACCTGCAGTCAGCTGAGATTGAAGAAGTCACTTGGATGAGTGCCGAAACGTTTCTCACAGTTATACTGGAAATCTGGAATCTCCCAAAAGCCCAAGCCTATGGCAGCATAACTAAGGGAGGATTCAGGGTCACCTGATCCAGACGTAACTGGCCTGAGAGCTGAAGGCTCTGCCTCCCAGTATAAATTGAAAATATTAATGGTTTGTCAATATCCACATTTAAAGATATAAGCTGCAGTGAATTGTACAATTTAATTCAAACAGTGCAGTGGTTGATGAGCGCTAGATATGAAAAATAGTGCTGTTTACTGTAACAGGCAACAATGTAAAGCTTTGACTGCACTGAGACTGTGGTGTCTCCTTTGTCCCACACAGAACAAGATGTTTCCAATTTACATCCCCATCCAAGTCTGCAAGAAGAAACAGTTGTCTATTCTTCTATTAAGTGTGTTGCAGGTGAGACTGGCACTGCTATTGGATTCTTTTCTCAGCTGCTTGTTATATTTCACTTCCTGTATAAAATGTTTATTTCTTGTTTGCCTTATAGATTACTAAAGAAAAGATGCCTGACAGAAGAGAAAGTGGAATTATTACAGTTAAAAACAGCAGTTTCATTAGGACAAACATAATTTTTATTTACTTTTACTTTTTGTTTTGATTGAAGCTTTACATTTTACATCGCTTGAAAGCAATACATGAATTGACTACATTACCAGTAATTATTAACTGAGGTATGCTGTACATGTAAATTGCATTTTATAAATCCTTGGGGAGACAATCAGTAAATGTTAACAGCAGAATGTTTTTTTTAAACTATACTGTACTATAATGGGTTTATGACCCCATGTCATTTTTTGGTCATATGTTTGGCTTGTGTGAAATGAAAATAAAAGAAATAGGTACCTATGCAGTGAAACACCAACATCGGTATGTGGATATGTATGTAAAAGGACATTTGAAGCATATGTTTCTAAGCAACACATATTTTTAACACACAGTTTGAAATGAAGGCTGCTATAACATTAGCCAGAATGATCTATATGTCTCTATATATCTGTATATAAATAAAGGCTGTTGTACCAAATTATAACAACAACCAAATTATATTTGTATTTTAGAATAAAGACTGTAGAATAGTCAAGAACTTGCAAACAGGGTGAAGGAATAATCATCTCCCATGACCGAGGTATACAGATTAAGGGTAAGGGGAGAGGGGAAGGAGACAGGCTTACAGGGAAAAAGACACACTGACAAAGATTAATAATAACTAATGATTAAATGTAGAGTGTGTTTATAACCACAGAGAGTTAGAAGAGGTGCTCTCTTTCTAGTCCTAGTTCTATGTCTAATATAACATGGAACACAAATCGAGAACCAGTTTCCACTAGTTCAATTCCCTGAACTTGTTAGTTGATTGCCTATCAATCCTGCGTATTGGTTCCACTTGCACTTGAGCTACAATCAGCTGATTTCAGATTGCTAGCTAGAGAAGAAAAATAGCAACACAGTCTGTAGCGTAGATATGGACATTACTTTTAATGTTATTTCACAAAAGGACAAGAGCACAAATGTAAAGTGCAAAATGCACCAAAGACAAAAACAACTTGACAACTACTAACTAAACTTTGCAAGCATCTGCACAGACAGAAAGCTAACGGTAAGCTAGACAATACCCCAGGGTGATTTAACTAATTGCATAACCATCCCAGCCCACCAACCTGACTCCGAACTTCCCCAAGCAGTGATGAGCAGTCAGGCTGCAGCCTCCGTTTCTACCTGTTCATGTTTCTAAAGTAGAATCACCATGGTGATTGCTTTTAACTATTTCTTCTTGTTTTCATTTTGTCATGCTGTATTAACACAACTGATCTTAAATCAGACAAAACATAAAATCCGAGTAGAAAAAGTTATATTTTTACTGTAACAACCACAAACATGTTTATTGAATCCTATTTCATAATTTTAAATGCAAATATAAATTGTCAATTTTAAAATCATGTGCACAAGTTTTGCAAACAACAAAGTTATTTGCAGCCATTTACCTTTTACCTTTTTTAAAATAACCATTTCAAACTATTTACAGAACAATCAGCTGTTCTGCATTCAATAAGATGCCACACAAATTATTTGTGCCACTCCAAAAACATAATTTCTGTCCACTATAAAGGAGAACATCGCAGCCTGATACCTGCAGGTCTGACAGCCGCAGGTGTATCACTCCTGTTTCTAACTGGAGACAGCAGTCACCTCATTGTTCTGACACACAACACAAAATAATCCACAACACTACACACTAACTACACAAGACAACACATTAACTACACACTCCAAACATTCTAAACATCACAAATCTCTCACATCTCAAAACTCGCTCTCTCTCTTTTTCTGCACTCTCTCTCTCTCTCTCTCTCTCGCCGTCACTCCTAAAACTTCCCCCTCTTCCTAAACAACCAAATGTCATGTT
>NW_005188489.1:3778-17690 GCF_000239375.1 Pundamilia nyererei
TGATGCTGTCTGCGTACGGTGTCCATCTCCCACGCGTGTGATCATTAAAATCATCGTTTGACTCAACCCGGCCGGACCAGTGTTGTTATTGTGGTTTTTGGGGAAATGCCTCCAATATGCACGAACAGTTGACCATGCAGCATTCAATTAATTTGCATGAATACAGTGTCTTGATATGCTGCTTAGAGATGTTGGTGACACAAAACGAAGCCGATGTGAACCCATGGAGAATAAGAGAATCGATAAGGTGATATTGATAATAGAGTTAATTACATCTCTAAATGCAACCATTTTATTGTAATCATGATGCACATTACATTCATGTTTAAAGGATCACATTAAAGTGTCACAACGTCAGGTCAAAAGGCATATGTCCAGTATTGTTTTGTGAGGACAATGACAGCACGTTGGGGTGGCTGTAGCTCAGGAGGTAGAGCGGGTCATCTCGGAGGTTTGTATACTCCAATGCATCCATCGGAGTATGAATGTGTGTGAATGTATAGTTAGAAAGCACTTCAAAGCATTGAAGGCAGTGCTTCTGTGAATGGGTGAATGTGGTATGTTGTATAGAGAGCTTTGAGTTCTCCGGAGGATTAGAAGTGCTATATAAGAACTATTCACAGAAAACCAGGTTTTCAGGAAGTGCATACAATACAGAAACCACTTAGAGAGCCAAAGAAATTTCCATTTTTTAAACACAAACAAAAAAGACCCAAGTTTTAGTTTTGGTTCCTCATGCCCAAATCACAATCACAATTTGTATCTAAAGGAGAAATGACAAGAACTTCTGTGTCAGAGAGGAACTATTCTTAAACCAATAATTCAACTTTACACAGATATCTGTAAACTTGGAGGGTTGGGTATTGTTTCTGTGCAGATTCAAAGTGGAAGTTACTGGCAGCTGAAGTACATTTATGGAAAATAAATGTAGGTCAACCACAACCACCGCACATCAGAAGACAGAAAACAGCTGGGTCCGCTTCTTAAATAAATTTAGTGTTGCTAGCTGCCAAAATGATAACACTCTGCTTTTACACACTGCACTTCCATTAGCACATTAAACTACTGACAAACATCGAAAATACACTAATGTTAATGCAGCCTTGGGCCTTTCTGAAACCTAAACACAACATTCAAATTAAATTCAGCTCAAGGTTAATAACACAAACTGACACTAGAATGTCTATTGTGACAGTTCACTTACTCATTGAAGCACTAAACATGTTGTGTTTCTTGAGCGAATAATATGGGAGTGGTTGCTTACAATGATCTATTTATAGTCTTGCACAAAGGAGCTGATACTGGCCCTTCTGATTGGGTAACGACCTTCTACGGCCCTGTCCAGCTCTCCTAAAGTAAATGCCTGTCACGGTCCAAGTGTTGCCTCATGCTACCAGTAGTATTATTAAGTTAAAAAAGTTTTATTCCTGCTACCTGATATATTTTTATGGCACATACAACATATTTAATATGTTTAATAGTTCAGATGCTTGGACAAAAAAAACAAAAACCAGACAAGAAAATGTATTAAAACGTATTAATTATATCATGTTACTCATTTCAAGCTGTTGTCACCAAGTGTCTATAGACAAAAACAATTTTCTGACTAAATGTATTCTCATTAAGCAAAATATCTGCTTATGCAGACACAATGGGAAGCAAATGTATTTTTACAAATCTTTTTGAAAACATTGTACATTGATGCAACAGTTGTTATTGCATTTACAACAGTTATGGACATTTTCTACATATCACGGTCATTCCAAGACTGACGTTTTCTTAGCATGAACAGCAGCAGAGTGACCCATAAAACTGTGTCAACAGTTTATCAGGATGTAGAGAAGAACAGGAAGTTGATCATAACAAAGGAGAGTCACCATGTGATTGTCTATAAAAAATAAATAAATTAAAAAAAAAACCCTACAACACCCTTACTTATAGATACAAAAGCCCAGATTCCATGCTTAAACAATAAATTATTTGTTCTTGTCAAAAAGAAATTACTAAATTTTCCATCATGACATTAGAAAGGGGCAACTTAGATAATACAAAACTATCACTATAGAGTACAAATGAGGCTCCAAATAGGCCTCATATCTGAAAACACATGCAACCACTGCACAGGCAACATTAAAAACTAGATGCATGGTATACAGTCTTTTGCACCTGTTCAACCATCCTTGTGGTTGCAGATTATCCTCCAGTATTTAGCGATGTTATCTGCATTCCCGTTACCCTCTACCCTTTGCAAGCTTTTAAGAAGCATCACCAGAGCATGATACTGCTGCCACAATGCTTCACTGTGTGTTTGTGGTGATTTGTCCCATCTGAGTCACTGAAGGTTGTAACTCATTTAGACTGGTCACAGGTGTCTAGGTAGCCTCTCTCACAAGTCTTCTTCTTGCCATTTCTTAATAATAGATTTAACTTAACTCTGTGCTTTCTTTTTCTTTGCTTTGTTTCTGTGTTGGAAATCTTGTGTAGCCATCTCCTGACTTATACCTTTCAATTCCCTTTTGTCTCTCGTAGCTTGGAGTGTTGTTGTTACGGTTTTGCTCCTGAGGACCAACACGCAGGACTACAAAGCTTGAAATCACACAACAGAATTTATTCAAAGTCTTTCACCAGGTGTACGGGGACGGGCGCTCCAGGAATCTGGGAAAAAGGAAACACACTCGTTCCTCTTCTTTCTCTCTCCACTTGTGACCAGTCTCTCCCTCCACACTCATGAATGGGTCCAGGAAATCTATATACAGGAAAAACGCAAGTTAATACAAAACACTAGAACACAAGTAAACTTGGCTTAGAACTTGTTTTCACTGACACAACAATCCAGCGCTGAACAGCTGACCTCTCCTGGCCTAAATGCTGGCTGAACCTAATGAGGTCCAGGTGTCTCCAATTCAGGGAGGCGTGGGCCGAGGGCGTGAACCCACAATGAGTTCCGCCCCAGCAACAGAGAGAGAGTAAAACAAAATCCAGTGATCAGTGCCCTGCTGATCCTCCAGGCCGTGACAGTTCTTTTGTCTTCATGTTGCAATTGTAGCAGGAATAGTGATGAACCAGAGAGCAGTAACGCATTAGTTGCACTCAGGTGATCTCTGCTGGAATCAACTAATTATTAGTTATTATTTTACATTAATTTGTAAAACTCTGTTTTCACCTTTTTTTGGTTTTTTAAGCAAATGCTTGTAAAAAAAATCTCAATTATATTGATCATGACTTATTTTAATAAAGCAATAAAAGGTTCAAATATTGCAGGTGGGTGAATACATTTCAGTTTATGCCGACTAAGTAATGATGCTATCACATGATAACAAGGTCGATGATAATTACATTACAATGAAAACTGGAGATGGTGGAAGAGAAGGAGGTGTAGTCATCTCTGCTTAGATTGCTAACCTTTTTCCTCCTGCTTGTACTGAATCTTTTTTTTCCTCCTGTTCTTTAATGTAAATTAGTATATGTTCAAATTTTCATCTCCCCTGGATAAAAAGGTCATGACCTTAGTAGTCATTAAATGACCCTCACAAAACAAATTCACAGCCTCTTTTCACACAGTTCAAGAAGCGTTGTGGTTGTACTACAGATAGTTTGTCAGGCTGAAACACTAAGATTAAAAAAAGAATAAACGAGTTACAAAAATACGAATATAGAGACGCTGTGTGGTTTGGAAACTCTGCAAAGGGCTTAAGCAGCATTAGTGTCTGCAAAACTTCCCCTCCTCGTGTGGTCACTGTGTAAATTTGTATCTCTTCATATCAGAATTTGCATGAAATCCTTCTATGCATTGTGTTTGGTCAGAACACAGAATTACACAAGAATCATCACCGAAATCATTAGAATACCAATTTTTTTTTTTTTTTTTTTTTTTTTTAGAAAAATGAGAGTTATGCTCACAGTTTGGATTCTGATATTTGTAGAATCAATAGCACTGATACTCTTCTAGTGAAAATTAGTTTGATACTAACGATTGAGCTACAAATTATTACAACTGCTAGATAAAAAACAGCAGCAACATCTCAGATGTGTAACAAACTCAGTACTCACACAGTCTAATGTAGAAAAATGTAACCTCCATGTTGTCTTGCTGACAGATCACCAAACCGATATGCAGTTTAATATAACTAACAACCTCTTCCTGTTTGGCTTACTGCTGAAGTATAGAGGTGTCAACTTTCTACTGTAGCATGAGGTCTTGGTATTATGGTATTATGACCCCATACAGGCAAAAAGTACATTTAGGGGCCTTTAATAAAGGCAAATACTACAAACTGACGAAAGCATGATAACTCTGGAACTCCCCAGTGCAAAATTAAACCTTTTGTTGCATATTATTTCATGTTTATTGTTGGTCAGGAACAATAACTGCATTATATTATTTTTTAAAGTCAGTTTATGTCAGGTGTATCATTTTCATAACACATGGCGAACAATAAGAACAAAGCAGTCTGACAGTGCTGTACATATTGCTATAAAAATATACAAAATGATCCAGTGACCTCTATAGGACATGATGTGCACACACAGTCATATGCAAGGCATAGGTGTAAGGGGCTCCAACGAAAATGGCAGTTAAAAAATTGGTTGCTAAACAAGATGATGCACAACTTCATTGCTGTTCTTTTAAAACTGTCTGCAGGTCTAAAGAATACATTTAGCAGAAATCCATATCTTTTGGTGACAGGTGCTGGTCCCTGGCTGGGTGGCTGACCTTTTCTGGGCAGGATTGGATCCAGGGCCTCGGGATCTGGTGTCCTTTCTTGCCCGGGGGTGGTCTGTACCCCCTTGGCTGCTTCGCTGTGTGTAGTGCTGTAGGTTGGCTCAAGTTGAGATGTCCCATCTATGCCTTGGGGGCTGTTGTTTGCTGGCAGGTTCTTTCTGTAGGGTGAGGCATTCAGGTGAGGGAGCACCCATTGCTTGTCTCAGACTCAGTCCCTTTACTGAGTGTTTCTGCTGTCAGGTGAGTGGATGGCAGGTGTTGCAGTGTGCAGATGAGCCACAAGACTTCGGACTTATCTGCACACTCCAGACTGCTCTTTGTGATGGGGGCAGTGGGTGCTGCCTCTGGCTTGGTGGTGCCCTGGAGCCACTTTCTTCTTCCCTGTGGCGGGATGTGGGAAATGGGGATGCCTACTGAGCCAGTTGTTATCTGCCTTTCTCCTTCTGGCGGTATTCCTCTACCTATATATCCCAGCCCTCCCTAGCCCCCACTCCTTCATACAACACATCGCTCCCATGTGGGGGTGATGCATGACTGGGCCTGGGTCAGGGGGCTTCGGCCCCTATCCGACATGGTCATGGAGGGTGGGGTTAGAGAGAAGAATGTTGATTTATCTGTCCATTTTCACATTTTTGTGTTCCAGGTGCTGTATGTTATTTTTTTCCTTACAGATGCAGCAGTTGGTCATGCATCATGCTTTTCTATTTGCTCTATGATTTTATTGGATGTGGAAGATAAGACTGTGGAGATTTCAGGCCCATCACTACGCATGAGTTTGAATATGAAAATGATATTAATTATGTTGTGATTGATAAACCCAGAGTCATAATTTATGTGATTTTGCTGGTAGTTAATCTTGCTTAATACTAATCAGAATATAATCAACTATAAGTTTAAACTAACTTGACCAACACTGCTTATCACAAACTCTATAGCATGATAGTAGAAAATAAATTCCACCTTATCAGACTATCGTTAAGCCCCTTGAATTTTATAAGGTTCAGTGTTCAATTGATCAGTAAAAAGGAGCAATAATATATGTACTGAAGAGTGTAAAACGGCTGACTAACAGCAGGGGGCAGAGGAACTAACAAAAAGTGAAGGGAGAGGAAAACAGCCATTAAGATAAGATAAGATAAAACTTTATTAATCCCTCGGGTGGGTTCCTCTGGGAAATTCGGTTTCCAATAGCACAGCACCGACAGAAGTTACAGAATGTGAGCAGAATATTATACAGTGGGGCAAAAAAGTATTTAGTCAGCCACCGATTGTGCAAGTTCCCCCACCTAAAATGATGACAGAGGTCAGTAATTTGCACCAGAGGTACACTTCAACTGTGAGAGACAGAATGTGAAAAAAAAAATCCATGAATCCACATGGTAGGATTTGTAAAGAATTTATTCGTAAATCAGGGTGGAAAATAAGTATTTGGTCAATAACAAAAATACAACTCAATACTTTGTAACATAACCTTTGTTGGCAATAACAGAGGTCAAACGTTTACTATAGGTCTTTACCAGGTTTGCACACACAGTAGCTGGTATTTTGGCCCATTCCTCCATGCAGATCTTCTCGAGAGCAGTGATGTTTTGGGGCTGTCGCCGAGCAACACAGACTTTCAACTCCCGCCACAGATTTTCTATGGGGTTGAGGTCTGGAGACTGGCTAGGCCACTCCAGGACTTTCAAATGCTTCTTACGGAGCCACTCCTTTGTTGCCCGGGCGGTGTGTTTTGGATCATTGTCATGTTGGAAGACCCAGCCTCGTTTCATCTTCAAAGTTCTCACTGATGGAAGGAGGTTTTGGCTCAAAATCTCACGATACATGGCCCCATTCATTCTGTCCTTAACACGGATCAGTCGTCCTGTCCCCTTGGCAGAAAAACAGCCCCATAGCATGATGTTTCCACCCCCATGTTTCACAGTAGGTATGGTGTTCTTGGGATGCAACTCAGTATTCTTCTTCCTCCAAACACGACGAGTTGAGTTTATACCAAAAAGTTCTACTTTGGTTTCATCTGACCACATGACATTCTCCCAATCCTCTGCTGTATCATCCATGTGCTCTCTGGCAAACTTCAGACGGGCCTGGACATGCACTGGCTTCAGCAGCGGAACACGTCTGGCACTGCGGGATTTGATTCCCTGCCGTTGTAGTGTGTTACTGATGGTGACCTTTGTTACTTTGGTCCCAGCTCTCTGCAGGTCATTCACCAGGTCCCCCCGTGTGGTTCTGGGATCTTTGCTCACCGTTCTCATGATCATTTTGACCCCACGGGATGAGATCTTGTGTGGAGCCCCAGATCGAGGGAGATTATCAGTGGTCTTGTATGTCTTCCATTTTCTGATGATTGCTCCCACAGATTTTTTCACACCAAGCTGCTTGCCTATTGTAGATTCACTCTTCCCAGTCTGGTGCAGGTCTACAATACTTTTCCTGGTGTCCTTCGAGAGCTCTTTGGTCTTGGCCATGGCGAAGTTTGGAGTCTGACTGTTTGAGGCTGTGGACAGGTGTCTTTTATACAGATGATGAGTTCAAACAGGTGCCATTCATACAGGTAACAAGTGGGGGACAGAAAAGCTTCTTACAGAAGACGTTACAGGTCTGTGAGAGCCAGAGATTTTCCTTGTTTGAGGTGACCAAATACTTATTTTCCACCATAATTTACCAATAAATTCTTTACAAATCCTACCATGTGAATTCATGGGGTTTTTTTTCACATTCTGTCTCTCACAGTTGAAGTGTACCTCTGGTGCAAATTACTGACCTCTGTCATCATTTTAGGTGGGGGAACTTGCTCAATCGGTGGCTGACTAAATACTTTTTTGCCCCACTGTATTTTCTTTGTTTTCATTTGTCTTTCTCTCTTTCTTAAATTACTTCATGTCTAATGTAGCCAGCACCTTTCCAACGCCTCACAAAGAAACTGATCTTTCACAAAGTCAACTCCATAAACAAGGCATTCTGCTGTGGACTGTTATCTGTGCTTTATCAGTAGCTCTGTTGTTGCTGGTGGTGGGCCTACTTCTTCATAAGAGGCACAAAGGTATAGAAATTTTGCTCAAAGAAATACATTGTAAATTCACTTAATTTTTCCAGTAAAGTTGTCATAATTAGCATATTATTTTCATGATAAGCTAATTTTTGCCTAATTTTAATAGATCAACACAACATTAGCAGGAATTTCTTCTCATGTATCAGCTGCTAACTTTGATTATTATATATTATTACATTAACTTTCACTTATCCTCTATCCTATGACTTCTCTGCTCTTTCTCTCAGTATCAGCTTGTTTTTCATCAGTACAACGTTCACACTCACGAGAAGACAGTACCGGTGAGAAACTGCGTCCTTGTTCAGTGGAATGTGTATAATAAAATTATACAATAATACAATGTAATGCAATTTCAACGTGACAAAATTAGATTCACATATAACTTGATTTGAGTTTAATGTTATTTTATTATCAATAATAATCATCTTGTTAAGCTAAAGCTGCAATTCATTTCTAACCTATTCATATTCATTCCTCAAAGATCAGGATTTCAGGAAGTACAAAAAGTACAGAAACCACTTGCAAAGCCAAAGATATTTCGGTTCCAAAAAAGCATCAATCAAGTTCTACTATCATTTCCTCAATTTCAAACAATTATGTCTTCTTTCTAAAAAAAAAAAAAAATCATATTCACAGTAAGTTGCAGTGGTAAAGAGTAACCTCCGCCTTTTGTTACACATCATACAAATACAAACTTACTACTTACAGCATTGGTGGTTATGCTTTTTCCCAACACAGTTTCAAAGTGTGTGAGTTAGTGGGAGAGTTGAACTAAACTGAAGACCCCCCTCACATACATGATGTCACTATATTAGTCTCTTTCTCAGTCACATTAGTGCCAGTTAAACTGCTCTTTCCTGCTCGATTTGTCAACACATCTGAAGATGCTGTGCATATGACCACAGTTGCTACATCTTTTTAAATAAATTCATTGTGGTTAGCTACTAACATAACAGTGCACTGCTTTTTTGTGTTCCTGTTAACATATTCAACCTCTGACATCTTTTATAACACACTCTGACAAATGCAGCAGTGTATTTCTGAAACCCACACACTCAAATTAAGTAACTGACACATGGTAACTGACACATGAACTGACACAACTACTTAATTTATTGAAATTTAAGGGTTAACGATGGCTTTGTGCTTCTCCCTAATGAGCCACAGTGGGAAGTTTTGCATACATATATAAGAAAGACATAAAAGCATGCATGATTTTGAGTGGTGTGTACAGATACAGAAACAAATTTAGATGCAGTTTATGGGCCATCATGTCACTCCAGAAATTTTAGATTGGTTGATTTGCTTTGACAACTGTGATACAAGACCGAGTTGTATGTAAGACTTCAGCACAACAGCAGTAGCAGCAGCAAGCAGGCTCACCGAGGGCCCTCACGCTCACTTTTCGCACGTGTGTGGCAGAATTTAGAAAACACATTGTTGGAAATTATAAGTCTATGTCATAATGGCTGTTTATTTGTGTTTTTGTGTTTGTCGGTTTGTTTTTATATTTTTATTTTGCAAGCAGGTTCTCCCTGTGCAGCAAGCAGCAGGTGCACCTCACAAGTGGAGGGCACCTTTACTTCTCGCAAATGGGCAATAGAAAAAAATGATTGGTGCCTATGCCATCCCCAAAATATGCTGGCATGATGTCGGGGCAGCATGAGTACAAGCAACTTTTTTTGTCGATGCCTGTGATGCCGCCCTGGGCAAAGACCCATGTCGCCCATATCAAAAACAGCCACTGCTCCAATGAAACACAAAAGTAGACAGTTTCAGAATGAATGAATGTCTTGCAAAAGGATTAATAATGTTATGAAATGAACTACATAAATTGACTTACTAATTTTCTTGCCTGTTGTATGCCACAACAGTCATCTTACTGTCAAGGGCGGTCCTGGCCTGTTTGGTGCCCTAGGCAAACACTCCCTCTGCCGCCCCTAACACACCCTGACACACCCCAACACACACACACATAAAACATATTAAGGATAGTACAGTAACATATATTATTATGAAAACTGCTGCCGGAACCATACTGAAATTAACCAGATAAATATTTTATATACTGAGAGAGAGACTATGCAAAAACAAACAGCCATTATAATTCATCATACATTGAGAATAGCAGACAAATCAAATTAATTAGCCAATTAATGGTGTCTACTGTCTGTATACTGCTTACTATCATAGCCAAGTGGCTAACAAAGGTAAACAGAAGTTTTCCCAATCCCTACCAATGAATTTTATCTTGTTTCAGGATCCATAATACCTCCCATTATCAACAGACACATCTGCTTACCCGTATGTTTTGTTCGTTTCTCCTCTTCTTTTCTCTGTTTTTTCTAAACTGAGGGGCCTGGTGACCTTTGACCTTTTCTTGTCCACCTTCCATCAGTAATTTTGCACATCAGTGTCAACACACAACCACACACCATAGACTAATAGACTAATTGACTTACACCTTGTATAGAGTTTTTTTTCTGGGTTTTCACACAATCCAGTTAACATAATTAATACATAATGGGCTTGAATTGACAACATTATGAATTAAATGTGCTCTATTTGGAAGCAGCCCGCCCCCTCCCCTTTCGACAGGCTGTGTGTGAGCAGCAGCAGCAAGCAGACGCACCGAGGGCCCTCGAGCTCACTTTTTCATGTATATGTGTGTGATAGAATTTAGAAAACACATTGGGGCAAATTATAAGTCTATATCATGTCTTCAGTTTTTGTGTTTGTTGTAGGGCTGTCAACGTTAACGCATTAATGCCGTCATCACGATTAATGCCATTTTTGCCTGGTTTCTTTCTTACTGTTGAATCATGAACACTGACTGTAATTGAGACATGTGAGGCTTCTTTAATGTTGTCTTGTTAAAGTTGGGGTAATTTTGGTGGAGCTCCTGGGAAGCTCCACCAAAATTACTGTGGTTCACTCGAGCCTTAGAAATGTCTTTGTAACCCTTTTCATGCTGATAGATATCAGTGACTTTGTTTCTCAGGTGTTTCTTTAGGTCCTGGCATGATGTGTTGCTTTTTGAGATCTTGCCTGTGATCTAGCTTCATTTTGTCAGGCAGGTTGTATTTAAGCGATTTCTAGATTCAACAGGGCAGCCAGTAATCAGTGTGTTTAGTGAAACTGAACTCTAAACTGAGCTTTCCAAACAATGTGGTTAATCACAGTTTATTCATGATTTCACAAGAGAGTCAATGGCTTTTTCACATGGGACCAGGTAGGTTTATATATATATAATTTTTCTCCTTTAATCAATGAAATCGTTATTTAAAAACTGCCTTTTGTATTTACTCGGGTTATCTTTGTCTGATAAAAAAAAATGTGTTTGATGATCTGAAAAATGTTAGTCTGACAAATATGCAAAACAAATGCAAATGCAAAGGAAATCAGGAAGAGGGCAAACACTTTTTCACACCACTGTATTAGCTGTATTATGGAAAAGACATCCAGAGACCAAAAATGTAATTATGTCCGTATTATTTAAGTATGGCAGACCATTGTAGCTCCCTGTTGAAAATACCTTGATCCCTATTAGTATAAAAAAATAGCAGTCTGAATTTACTGAAGGTCATCACATATGTTGTTCCACACAATGTAAAGTGAGTAGTTTAAAAGTAATCTTGATCATTAAACATATACTTAACCTTACTCAACCTTTTTATTGTGTTTCGAAACTCTGCGGTTGCTCATCTTCAGTTTATTTCTAGCTTCAGAGCAGCTCAACATTGAGGGATATTTCTAGAACAGCTTCATGCATGCTAATGTTTCAAACCCAGAAATAAGAGGAGCAGGTAGAAAACTTCTCAGCAACAGTGTTACGTTTATGATTCGGATCTTCAGAGTCACCAGCAAGACAACATGGAACTTACAGGCATCTGCATTAGACTGGGTGAGTACTTTGCCATAATTATATTTACAAAACAAAGTCGGTGCTGTCTAACCACCCATCATTCCTAACTGCAAAGAATATGTTGCATTTAACGGATCACACTTTATCAATAAGTGGGTTATGTGCTGTATAAAATGAGTCTTAATGGTTTATCTGTTGGCTTGTGTTATCTCACCAGTGATGAATGTGTTGGTTCTGCTGGTTGCACACACTCGGGAGAGTTCATTTGGTCATTTGAAGTATGGTAAGATGCAAGGGAGAAAAATTTTAAAACAGGAAATCATGACAAAAGGCTAATGTGTTTCCTCCTCCATATCCCTCAGGTGTAGCTTTTCCTCGTATTTCTCCAAACAGACTGCAGTTTTTTGAATATGAATCCATCACTTTAAACTGTGAGTTTGATGGCTCATCTGTGTGGAAAGTGATGAGGGACGTCCAAGAAGCAGTTCCAACAAACATTTCCAACTGGGTAACATCAGCTGGGTCAAGCACCATTAACCCTGCACTTTCATCAGACAGCGGGAGATACTGGTGTGAAAATGAAGGAGGACTAAAAAGCAGCATTATCAACATTAATGTGACCGGTACGGAGAAAAAAATGTACAATCCCATTATACACTGAAAAATAAACAAGTGTTCTAGTCATTTGAAATGATATTTCCTTTAAATGGTGATTCATAAAGTCTGCAAGTGCCTTAGAATATTCAGTCACATTCAAAGAGGAAGAGAAAATTTATTTGCAAAAACATTTTCAAGCTGACCACTGTAGAGCATTAGCAACTCATAGATAAAATACTGCTGATAACTAATGTCATTAATGATTCTCTATTAATATCAGTAACTGGTTGTTTTGTTTGTGGTGTTTTTTGATTCAATTTCACATTTGATGCAATTTCTTCAGCTGGTTCTGTGATCTTAGAGAGTCCTGTTCTGCCTGTGATGGAGGGAGACAGTGTGACTCTGCGCTGTATAAAGAAGAAAAGCTCGGCTGAACTTGTGGCTGAATTTTATAAGTGTGGACTTTTATTCAAAACCGGCTATAAAGGATACATTACCATCCGCAATGTTTCTAAATCTGATGAAGGACTTTATAGCTGTAATCTCTCTGGATTGGGAGAATCACCACAGAGCTGGCTGGCTATCCAAAAACACGTGTTTGGAGGTATAAACTCATAATAATGCAACATTTTACTATACTGCTCAGAATCTAGATTTTCTTTTGTGTTGCTCTTGCTGACAACAGGGATGTGAAACTCTTTTTAGATCATGGGACACATACAGACCACTTTAATCTTAAGTTTGCCAGAGCAGTGAAACTACAAAATTACAGAAAAAGTCATAATAGTTCAAAATGTCCTGTGATAATAAATAAATAAATAAATAGACTCAATGACAGGGGAGAAACAGGAGCTTTCGTGTCATTTAATTCTTTATCTGTTAGTTAATTACTTCGATATATTACAAGGTACAATCTTTATCAAAAATACAGCTTACAAATCAAAATCTATGCACTCCTTCACATTTTCCAAAACTGGGGCCGGATTTGTGTCTTCACTGGGCTGATTCAACCCCCGGACCCTGTTTCATGCCCCTGATTTACACCGTATAGTCCAGATATCATCCAGAATAAGTACGATTTTGTCATCCCAATGTATGAATTACTACTCTAGTTTCAGAAGTTATTTGTGAAACATGCACAAACAAGATTTAGATCTTTTTAACTCACTGACATTTAAGGAATGAGGAAAAACAAAACAAAACAAGAAAATTAACATACAGTGTAACAATCATGAGCCTTGCTAGGATATTTGAATCCTATATAAACAATCTTATACTGAAACTACCTTCATAATTCAGGGTTCAGTTTTACACATGCACATACAGGAAAATGCACTGATTATGTGGAAACCTGATTTATTTTATGCTTTTTTTCAGTGTCTGAAGAAGAAAATCAACCAACTCAAAGTCATTCCTCTTATCCGTCCCCACTGTGGATTATCATCTGTGTCTACCTGGTTGCTCTACCACTATTATTGATGGGACTATATCACTGTACAAGAGATATAGGTAAAGTATATATAAGACTGCAGACAAGGGTGAAAGAACTTTAATCATGCCAGTAAAAATTTGTTATGCAGCTATTGTATACTTTCTGTGAAAAGAGGGGCGACTCTATTCAACAATAATGGGCAACAGTATCCAGTTAAATTCATGTATATATATATATATA
>NW_005188489.1:17710-22270 GCF_000239375.1 Pundamilia nyererei
ATATATATATACTGTTACGGCCCTGGGCCTTGGAGGAAGTGAGACTGCCCTTTTGTTTATGCAATTCTAAGTGTGCCAGGACTCGTGGACGATTGGCTGCCTGGAGATCCCATAACACTCCAAGACCAATTTACTGGCTGATTGTCCGCACCTGGGAGTATAAAAAGGCTGAAGATTCTTCACACTGTGGGGAACTGCTGCGCTGATGTGAACATGCAGTGGTCTCCTCGTCTGCCTAATATTTGAACTCTGTTTGTAAACTCTGATATACAGCTGACCTTAGTTTTACTAGAGTCTTGTGTTTGCTGGCTCTCCTTAGTTAACCCTTAGTTTTTATTCTTGCCTATTCTTTTTAATGTGTATTAATTATTTGCCCGGTGGTCTGTTGAACAGCCCCGTTGGTTTTCAGTTTAACATTTGCAATAAAACCCCTCATTTACTCTGATTTCGTGAGATGTTTCCCCCCACCTGTCGCCTAGCAGAGGGGGTCGTAACAATACTGCAATATGACTTACTTGCATTGGGTTCTAATTGTGATGATTAATAATAGATGGCTGTATGTAATTTTAGATAAAATTGGAGACATTCATAACTATATTAAAGTCATATTGTAATTGATATCTTGTCTTTAGATAAAATGTCAGTCTTTTTTTTTTCAACAGCAAAGAATCACCTTAAGACTGTAGCTGTTTACTCAGCCATGAGCACTGGTAAGACTTGACAATAAGCCTTTAAACATTTCAATATTTAAAATGTTATTTCTTCATAACTTGTGTAATTTTCTGACTTGTTTCTCAGATCAGAACCTGACTCATATCAAAGGCAGTTTCAGACCTCCAGTGTTTCAGTCCTTTAATTAAAACCAAGTGGAATTAATTTTGTCAAAGAGAGAGACTACGAATGTCAAAGGACCAAGTGAAGCCAACTGAAAATCAAGTAACCTGTGTGTTTTTATCACAGAGTGTATAAACACCCATCCACAGAATAAAGCTGGAATCCAAACAGAACTGGTTGTATCATATCTTAAGGAATCAAATCTCCATATATTTGAATATTTACACGACAGTCTTGTTCTGTATTTTAACATACTTGTACTTTACATAGAAAGTGTTTTATCAACTTTGCCAATCTTTTATACATTATTATTTTTGATATTTTTCCTAATATTGGAATACACACACACACAGTGCACTATTCCTTTTAGGACTTAATGTTGTAGTTACAGAAATTCAGAACAAAAGATGTTCAAAGGCACCCAAATAAAGTGACAGCCTACAGTCTTAAAATGGTCAACCTGTCGTGAACTCCACCAAAATTGCACTTTTTAAATTGTCCCTTTGGCTTGCAGTGTTAATATTTGTCTTTTAATCAGTGGTATTGCATTACGTTTTAGACTTAAATGTACTCTCTTTCACAACCTGGCTCAAACTTTTGTGACGCAGAAAGATATAGTCTTAAATTGAGAGTAAGAATTTTAATTAAAGTAACAAACAATCACGTGTGAATCTCAAAATGACATTAAATGTAATGTAAATGTGTGAACATTTGCATGTGAAACAAACAAAAAAAACAAAACAAAACACACACACACATCCATCCATTCTCTTCCACTTGACTGGAGCCTATCCTAGTTGCCAAAGGTATGCTGAGCTATGGACAGGCTGCAGAGGTAGCCGTACCATTCCAGGGCTTGGTTTTAGCATGGGGGGGTGTAGCCAGGACCCTTACTGGATACCGGGTGACATTAAACCTTCGACTCCCACTCTAAAGGTGTGCAGTCTTACCACTACACTATCCAGTTGCCTGCATAGTTCACATATTTCCTCATGTTTGTGTGGGGTCTATCCAAGTACTACAGCTTCCTCCCACAGTTCACAGACATGCAGTTAGTGGGGTTTGGTTAATTGGTAATTCTAAATTGCCCATAGGTGTGAAGGGTTGTCTGTCTCTCTGTGTTAGCCCCGTGACAGACTGGTGCGCTGTACCCTGCATCTCACTCTATAGTAGCTTTTGTTAAAACTGTATGCTTCAAAATATGACTGAATTCCATTGTGTATATGTTACATTAAAACAATTTTGTTTTAACTTGGTAACTCATTAAGGATCAAATTCTGATGTTTGGTTTTGTAAGAAAACTAAAGACACGAAGTCGTCAAATATGTACTCACTGAGATTATTTAAGATACAAACATGTTTGTAACTGGGTTTGAAACCCTTGATGGGTATCTCGATCATTGGTTTGGTTATGTTAAATACATGCTTAATAATTCTAATCAATAGCATATACCCCACACTGGGCTAATACACTGAGATAACGGTTTGTTCATTTGCCAGCAACCTAAAAGAAATTTGCCAAGATACTCAAAAAATAGCAGATATACTGAAAGTTGTCCAGTGATGCACAAGGAATACTTAAAGAGGACACTTGTCCAGTATAATGGTACATTTCCTTATTTTTTATCATTGAGGTCCAAGCAAAACCCCCTGTGTTTAAAAATAAAGCCAAGACTGAAGTACCGCAGTTGATTAAGGCTGGCTCCAAAAGCAAGATAAAACTCACAGAAAAAATAAATCATATATACAGTCAAGTATAAAACAAAAAACAAAAAAATGGTGTATCATTTCCTTGTTTCCAAAGTAAGATATGTGACCTTTAATTGACAGGTGTCCCAGCACAGGTGCTTTTAGCAAAACACTGTCTGCTTCCTTCACCCTAACTTATTAAGATCTGCAGTGTTTCTGATGTTGGTTAACTTATATGGAATTTTCATTTAATTATCTGCAATAATAATATATGGTTAAAAATGCAGCATAGTTAATTATATCAGGCCAATCACAAAGTCTCTGCACTGGTTTTATAGTTCAGTGTTAGTATGTTTTATGGCCCTACTATGTTTAAATTCACAGATACACTTTCTAAGCAAGCTTGTTAGTATTAGCTTAAATTAAATTAATTAAAAAATAAATGGCATTAGAAAGTCAGAGAAGTCATCATTTTGAACTCTCCATTTATGCTACATGTCCATGGCTCAAAAGCTAAAAATGGGCTCTCAAAATTAAAGAACTAATTGTCATAGTGGCCTAAATCAGGTTTCCATGCCATGTATTCTTTAGAGTAAAACTGTAAGTTCATCATCTTAGAAAATATGACCTTCCCTTAAAGCCTGTTCTTGAGATGAGTAAATACAGTAAGTGATGACATGTAAAGGACGATATAAACTCCAGCTGTGGTTGTTTATAGACTGAGGTTACAGTGAGCGTGACTCTAACTCTGCACAGGAAGAGGAAACTCTCAAATACTTCAGCTGTATTTCAGCCTGATGCTCAGTCAACTGGACAACATGGCAGTTACAACTCTGTGCTTCAGGATGAGTAAGTGTCTAGTCTCAGGTTTCTGTATGAGTTTATATGACGAGGTTAATAATTTTTGAGGAAAAACATCAAGAGGTTTTTTTTTCTTTGTTTATCTAGTGATGGTTGAATTTATTCTACTGGGAACAGAAGTTCAGAAAAGCTGTACGTGGGATCAGGGTGAGTTTGTTTATTTTTTTTAATTTATTAATTTATTTAGAACTCATTCATTCTTTTTGTATAAACAATGTAAAGAGCCAGAACATCTTCTGTATGTGCTTACAATATCATTTAGGATCCTCCATTTTTACTTTTTCAATAAAACATCTCATTATTATTTTTAGGTAAAGTGATTTGTTAATTTTGGTTTACTAAATAATACCAGAAGGCATTTTAGTTTAAAAAAAGCATTTACACAGTTTCAGTTTTAACAGTCGGCTGTGTAACTAATAATATTCTTAATTTCAGATGTCGCTGTCCCTCGTGTTACTCCAAACAGACTGCAGCACTTTGAATATGAATCTGTGTCTTTGCATTGTGATGGCTCCACTCAGCTGAGAGGGTTTAGAAATAATGAAGCGTTTAGTCCAGCATGTGTAACAAAGAAGACATCATCAGGTTCCTCCTGTGTGTTTGATAAAGTTTATCAAGGAGACACTGGAGAGTACTGGTGTGAGGCTAAAGGAGGAGAGTCAAGTAATACTATCAACATCATAGTCACAGGTATGTGTATCACAGCTGGTTTATACTGCAAATCAATTTGTTTTTCATTCATTCATTGATTTGTATATTTATAACTTATTTATTTGTGAAAAAAAATATAGATTTGCACTCGCTTTCATCCCATTGGTAGTTACGAATACCTTCTTAAGGGTTTTAATACTATTATTTGTATGTTCTTGTACCTTGTAATGTTGTGTATAGTAGTAGTAGTTTATTATATCTCTTTATCGCACTTAAATTTTCAATAATCTTTTCAGATTATCACAAGGAGTGCACATAAAAAAAAAATATTATCATGTTTTATAAATATTTAGGTGGTTCTGTGATCCTGGACAGTCCGGCTCTTGCTGTGCTTGAAGGCAGCAGTGTTACTCTTCTCTGCAGAAAAAAGACAACTTCCACCAACTTTGCATTTTTCTACAAAGATGATGTCATCTTGGAAAAAAAAGCTGTAGAAAAGATAAACGTTTACAATTTTTCCAAGCT
>NW_005188489.1:23454-24381 GCF_000239375.1 Pundamilia nyererei
TTTTTTCTTTATTTTCTTTCATTTCAAAGCAAACTAGAGGTTTTTTTGATAATCTGATATTTACTGCTAGAACTCTAACTTTTGAAATCACCTGTTTTGCATATATACATAGTCATGTTGGAATGATAAGCTTTAATCCATCTTCTTTCTCTGTGTCTCTGTTCATGTCAGGATTTCTTGTTTTCTGTTCATCGCTTTTACAAAGGATACTAACAAGCACATCACACTCTGCTGAAGCCAGTACAGCAGGTCAGTAGTTTGGAGCAAAATAGTGTCATGGTGTCAACTGATTTTTGTTTTTAAATTGCTAGAAAGATGCGGTTCTTTGTATTTTGTTGTATATGCCTTTGGCATAATTTTTTTTATCTCAGTGTGACAAACATAAAATGTGTATGTCTAAATTAATAACACCTTTTTAAAACATGCACTGCTTGTTTTGAGATACTGAAATACTTTTATTATTTATAACAGGTTGACCTCAGAGAATTACGAGAGTCAAATTTGGCAGCAGTAGCATCATCATGTGACGTTTGAGATATGCTGCATACATGCGGGATATTTTTACCTCCCCTCTATGTGTTATATGCAGGGTTTTGTTTTCCATCCATCTGGTGTTTGTGCTAATGTGAACCTGCCTTGGGTCAAACCACAGCATAAATTCACAGAAAGAAAATGCATAAAAGTTCAGCCTGTAATATATGTATTTATAATTGGTTATGTTATATACAGCTTTTTTTTTTCTTCAGATGAACTTGTGTACTCCACTTTAACCATTCGTGGGGCCCAACAAAATTGCCAGCCAGGTTAGTATCTTGATTTTATTACATTTTAGATCTTTTCAAAATGATGCCAGTACATTTAAATCATATTACTATTTAAAGCCACTGTAAGACAGTAACTTTAACTTCATCCTCTTACTCAAGATGT
>NW_005188490.1:0-1784 GCF_000239375.1 Pundamilia nyererei
AGCTTACTTATCAGCATGTGTGTGTGTTCTGTGTGTGTGTGTGTGTACGTGACAGGATGTAATGGCATGTGATACAAAAATATATGAACATTTTAATACATTTGAAAGCTTTATAACGGAGGTATCTTTTAATAATAGACATCTGCAGTTTAAACTTAAAAGTTACTTCTATCAAACGCCACGAAAAGCTTGGCCTGTTTGTCGTCCCAATTCTGTTTATGCTTTTGCCGCTGTACCCGGGTTTCCAGGTTGAGAGAAATCCACCTGTATTAACACACTAAAACATTCACTTAGTATTTCTTTTCTGAAAACATCCATTCGCTTCATCTGCCAAGATTTCACTCTCTCTCTCTCTGAGTGCATACTTCACACAGTCAGGAAGTTGTCTTTTATGGGCATGCAAAGTTCCTGTAACACACACACACACAGCTACTCACTCCAGCAGCTGCAAAGCCGTCTTCAAGTCCTCTCTCCACACTCTCAGCCACAATCCTCCATTAATATGAATGTTCAAAACCAGTAATAATTATCCCTAGAAACACACCCTCAAGAAAATTCGTTGTATTTAGTCATCTATTCATACTCACTGTGACCAATGCAATTCATGTAAAGAAGATCCCCTATAGGTGAAATTTTAATTCGGCACGACTCCGAAATAAGCATACCTTTTATCTAAATAAAATGAAATTACTACACCACATCTAGTGCTGAAATTCGTGCTTGATCACACCCTATATTATGATAAAACCAAAACTAAATCTAAATCTAAACTGCTTATATTATTGAACTGAACAAAGAACCACTTAAAAATCTTATAAATCCTGCTTCACACCACAAAAATGAAACAAATCACCCCCGTATTTATCACTCAATCTTACCCTGAAATGCCGGTCTAAATTGCCGGTCATGGATTGCCGGTCTAAATCATGCATGATTTGTCTCTTCTATATCAAAACCCAGCCAAACATCAAACATTCACCCTAGTCATTCAAAACTTTATTTGTAATATTATAATCAGCAAAATCAGCGTATTAATTACAGACATGTATCATTGTTTGCAAATCATAATTATAAAACTCAAAAAAACAAAAATTGCTAAACAGGAAGCAAAAGTCCTCTGTGCGCTTCACAGCAGCCACCTCATTTGCATGTTCACGCACCGTCTAAAAATAGCTCGCAGCGCTGCAGTGTGCTGTCGTCACACACAGCCTCGTTTCACACTCAACTCTATTATTTTATATTACAAAGACGTCTTATATTTACAATCACTCTCAGGCCTGACAGCTTTAGCGCCTACACAATTTTGAAAAATTTAAGTTAACGGGTCCAACCGAAGAAAGTCCAACTTTTTTGTAATCAATTAACCAGTATCTGTCCAAAAGTTTCTGGCCTCATCTCTTGTCAATGGAAAATTGTACTTAGTAGTCAGTATAATCTTTTAATGATATAAGTTTGCATATGGTAGAATACTGCATGTAATCATTTGTGTTTAGAAGTATATAGTTGGTGGCATATTGAAAGAATGTCTCATCCTAGGAGGTCTGTAACATTCCAAGGTGTTCTGGCGTTCACGTGGGGGATTAACGTGTCAGTTTTAGTCTAAGTGCCTTTTGTTTAGATGAACTGCTGGACTTCTTCACTGTGTTATCTAGGGTGAACCATCTAGGGTGAGGGGAAGACCCTCTTTATGACCAAGGATGTTCCTCTTGTGCTTTTATGTTACCTTTTACTTTTATGTTTATGACCCTTTGATCAGCAGGACACACACACACACACGCACACAC
>NW_005188490.1:3208-4884 GCF_000239375.1 Pundamilia nyererei
TCTTATAACTCAGCAGTATAATGCATCATAAAACAATATCATTCATCCACAATAAATCAGCAGTCTAATGTAATGCAAATCAGTTTAACAAATGCAATAGTTATCAGCTTCTTCTAATTCAGGAGAATAATGCAAACTAAAACTACATAATAATTCACAATCTTTAATTAGTGATCTAACATGGCATAAGATAATATTATAATCCCACAATGGCTTTTACTTATTTCATAGGACTCTGTTAATAGAAACAAGTTCACCTCTAACATTGCCTCCCTAACCTGCAGGGTTCAAGAGGGTTTAGTTTGGGTCCATTTTTATTTTCTTTTTACATGCTTCCTGTTTGATGCTAACATAGCTGTGTCGCTAGCGATCACGTAGCACATAATTATATACCAGCTAGCCCAACTTCAGTATCCTTACAAACGTCACTGCTGTTTAGTTGTCTGTCTTCATTTATGTTGGAGGTGATAGCAGAGCTGTACGTTTGAATTCTTTCAGAAATCTCTCAGTCAGAACATGCAATATCATGCTTAGGTAACTAGGGAGCTAACTTCTAACTCCATTAAATGTAATGAATTCTATTTTCACAGGTGCCTGGATGTTAAACATCATAGTTACACTTGGTAAAGCAGCAACGCTGATCGTTTTATTAAAGTTGGGAGAATTTAGACCGTTTTTTAACTCTCAGTGATGCTGCAGTGTTTGTTTGACTTTGGGACCTGGAGGGGACCTCAAGTGGATGGAGTTTTGGACCCAGATTACTCCCAGATTTACGAGCACCTTAGTCCAAAAAATACGGCAATAACGACGGCCCGCTTGCATGTTCTACAAAAGAAAAAAGTGCTTTGTTGTGGATCTGACGGACAAACACCAAACCAGTTAAGTTACACCATTTTTCTGGTTTATCCATTTCACTCAACAATCTGCTTTTCCCATTCTTCTTCTTCGTTACCGCCGTGCTTTTTCGGCACTGCGCATGCGCGTTTTACCCATATTCTATTGCGATATTTTATTTTCTTATCGTAGCCTAGCATTGTACCGGTATTACCGTGAAAGGTATAATATGGCCCAGCCCTACTGTGACATATTATCTCCTCGGCTGAACTGGAAAAAACTGTTCATACATTTGTGTCATTGTGTTTGGATTATTGTAATGTCCTGTTTACCAGCCTGGACAAATCACGTCGTTCTCGCCTCCAAGCTGCCAGACTACTAACATGTTCTAGCAATCTCATTCTGGACCCAAACACTGCTGATCCAGAACTCATCCTGTCTGAAGATCTGACCAGTGTGAGATATGGAGGAGAGAGACAGCAGCTTCCTGATAATCCAGAGAGGTTTGACGATTACTTCTCTGTCCTGGGCTCTGAGGGCTTTAACTCAGGGACTCACAGCTGGGATGTTGATGTTGGAGACAGTACATGGTGGGAACTGGGTGTGTCAGCAGAGTCTGTGCAGAGGAAGGGAATCATACTGTCTGGATTATGGACAATAGGCTTCTTCGAAGATAAAAAATGCTACCCAGCAGCTGAAACTTCTTTTTCAGTTCAGAAGAAGCTCCAGAGGATCAGAGTGAATCTGGACTGGAACAGAGGAAAGCTGTCGTTCTCTGATCCTGATACTAACACACACATACACACCTTCACACACACTTTCACTCACAGGATGTTTCCATA
>NW_005188490.1:6644-8256 GCF_000239375.1 Pundamilia nyererei
CTTTGTAAATATTGTCTTTGTTTCTGGAGGAAACACCTTTAGTCTGTTTGTATTTGGAGTGCAGATCTGGGCGTCCATCACTTTAACCTGCACACGTTTAGTTATTGAGTGTTATTGAATGCTTGGACACTGCTAGCACACGTCAATACGCAGGCTGGAAGAAGGAGTAACATGGGCTGGAAGTGGCCCCTGGGCCGTGAGTTTGAGACCCCTGGTCTATGATCTGGTTTACGGCATGCTCTGAATCTACAGACACGCACAACAAAACGTAAACAGGGAAGTTAACAAAATGCACTGAAATGATTGAAGGGCTCATTTTTACTTATGGTGTAACGTCAGTGACAGCGCTCACAATATCTTATCTGAACCAGTGGATTGACTTCGTTTAAAAGTCTTATTAAGAGTATTATTAGTCTGTGATGATTGTTAGGGTTCAAATATTAAGGAGGGATATAGGAGGAAATCCAAATAACAACACTGGTCCAGCCGGGTTAAGTCAAACGATGATTTTAATTAACACGCGTGGGGAGATGTACACTGTACGCAGACAGCATCAATCTCACCCGAACAATACACAAGCAGTTGTTTTATACCATCAGGGTTTATTGTATGATGTCCCCTCATACGTCAGGCAGATACAATACATGCATACGTCAAATCAAAACCACAATGACTTTTAACACAGTTTGAAAGAACAACATCGCCTCGTCTCCATCCCAGGTGTCTTCCTGTCGCTGCCGGACGCTCGCTTATCATCTGGAACATCAGGCACACATTCTGCAACAAACTGTTCTTTTGCAGGCACAATTTTGCAGTCACAAGCAAAATATGATTAAACTTTCACCTATAAATGAGTCTATCTACTGTGTGTGTGTGTCTCGACCTTAAATGCTCTCTTGTTAGTTTCACTTTCACAAGCACGCTCAAAAGCCTGCGCTTCCTGTCTACTTTGGCACAGACTATACTCAGAGTTGGGCCTTTCTTTTGTAATGCATTGTAATCTGCATATAAACATTTAAGATTATAAAAAGCATTTAAGATTATAGATTCAACTCTACAGTTTAAAGTGGTTATAACTGCACCTGTAATAAAGGCTAGTTGGGTGCCAGTATGTTTAAACATCTGAATACAATATCAATACTGTAAATACTGTAGATTGTATTATTAATGCAATGGTAATGATGATGATTATGAACATTAGCAGTAAAATATTTCTCTAATCTCCACAGTATCGATCAAAGACAGGGACTGTTAACGTGATGACGATGATAACAGATGCATGAATGCAGCTGACCTTTAAGAACTATTCTCTGATGAGACCGTTTCTCAATATGTTTGCTTGTGTTTACTTGCGTTGTCATGGACTTGATACAGAGACAAAGAAATGTTCCAATTCCATTTTGTTCAAAGCTCAAACGTGGCAATGGCGAGGGAAAATTTTCAAATATTACTCTTTCTGGGTCACAAAATAAACTTTTAAGATATATTTTCAGAAAGTAGATATCCATCCATCCATCCATCCTCATCCGCTTTGTCCGGGGCCGGGTCGCGGGGGCAGCAGCCTAAGCAAAGAGGCCCAGACCTCCCTCTCCCCAGCCACCTCCTCCAGCTT
>NW_005188490.1:10624-13752 GCF_000239375.1 Pundamilia nyererei
CTATCCCGGGCAGGGTAAACTGTTCACTCGATGTTCTTTTCATAAGGGTCTTATGAATCGCTCTTTGTCTGGTCCCTCACCCAGGGCCAATTTGCCATGGGAGACCCTACCAGGGGGCAAAAGCCCCCAGACAACATAGCCCCTGGGATCCCTGGGACACACAAACCCCTCCACCACGATAAGGTAGCGATTCAAAGTAGATATGTAAACTTCAAATAGCTGCTCGATTTATCAAGATATCACATATTTGTCTGTTACCCACCAGCTCGATAGCTGACTGGGAAGTCAAGGCTGACTAGAGCCGGCGAGAACATTTGACTCCCGGCACATTGTTTTCAAACCCCCTGTGGCCTTTCGCTACTGACTTATATGACATATAAGTCACTTAGGCCATGTCCGCACTAATATGTTTTCGTTTGAAAACGCATCTTTTTCTCTCCGTTTTGGCCTTCTGTTCACACTGAGACGGCACTTTTGGTCAAGGAAAACTGAGCTTTTTGAAAACGATCTCCAAAGTGGATAAATTTGAAAATGCAGTTTTTGCATCGCTGTGTGGACCGCGAAAACAGAGGCTTTTGAAAATGATGATACATTTTAGTCATATAATGCAGTTATGTGACCAATTAAACTGAGATGGCGGATGGCATTGTAGTAGACATATTCTTGCTCGCTTTTGCAACTTTGTACTCTTGTGTTACTCACAGCAACAACTCCACCACCTCATTGTCCATTTAAAACACTTGGTGCTTTTCCTCGACATTTTGCCGCGATGTTTCAAAGAGCCGGAAAGTAAATAAACGGCAGACAGAAATGACGAGGGTCAAATTATCTTACGTTTCACACATGCGCAGTACAGAACCTAAGCATCTTCAGTCGTTTCAGTGTTGGTAGGCAACTTTTCGGAAATGATTGAAAATGATAGCGTGGACGTGGAGCGCTTCTAGACGAAAATGCAGTTTTCAAATTTATCCGGATTAGTGTAGACGTAGCCTTAGATCACTTCTAAATGTTAATGTTTGATCTACTTCAGTGTTTTATTTGTTCCTGAGTAAATTGGTTTGGGCCAGATTAAAGTTAAGATTAATAACTGGACCGTTTTATTTAATATGGAAGTCTTACTTGGAGAGCTGTCAGTATATTTTGAATTTCACCCGTCATATCCTCTGATGTAAAATTTTCTGTTCTATTTAAATAGTTGACTCTGAATTAAATCTAGCATTAAAAATATTTAAATTCAGGAGGAAACATTTTCACCGGGAGCAAAAACAGCATGTTAATATGTGGAGATCCAAAAACATTATATTTTAAAAAAATGTTCCAAACTGCAAATTATCTAATCTCAACACCAGGCAGCCCAAGGCTAAAACCGAGCCTTGGTTTAACCTCCTAGGACCTGACATGTGGACATCACACTTTGGGTTGTCTAGACCAAAATAATAAATTTTGCTCTAAAGGGCCTGATATCCACTCACGAGGACATTTACCGCCACTGTTCTATTGAAATTTAAAACGAATGTCCTCACATGTGGATATCAGGCCCCTGTAGAGCAAAATCAGGTAAAAAGGTCATTCTTTGTTTTTACGTTCATCAAGTCCCAATCAGCCCGAATAGCAAAGAGAAATTAAAAATGCATGCCATGGAAGAGTTTGGGTCTTAGGAGGTTAATGACACCACTCGGGCTGTGAGGAGGTAGTGTTGTAGAGCTGAACGCAGATGGAAGAGGGACAAACTGCAGGTGTCTCTTCAAATCTTAAAGGACTGCTGACGTATCAGGATACGGTCAAAGAGGCTAAAATAAAAAAACCTATCTAAGATCATTTCCTCCAACAGTAATAATCACGTGTGTTACTCCATTGACTTCATTTTAAAGTGACTGTTTGGAGGCCTCTCATAAACTGTCTAATGATTTTATGTGTTTTTTCATTGAGAAGGTTACAGCTACTCTCTCATTTCTTCCCCTGAGTCTGACCCCTCTGTCTATTTCCAATTGATGGATTTTTTATTTTTATTTTAAATGAGAACGGTATCTTGGAGGTCTTCCAATCAGGTTTGAAAAACCTCTATAGCACTGAGTCAACACTCTTAAGGGTTTTTCATGATACCCTCCTTTCCTGTGATTCTGGTAATCATGTTGTTCTTGTCCTCCTTGACCTAACAGCTGCTTTTGACATTGTAGACCACAACATTTTACTGTCTCGTTTACAACATCATGGTACTGCTTTGAATTGGTTTAGGTCTTATCCCACTGACAGAACTTTTAGTGTTAACTTTTTAGGGCATGAGTCCTTTTCTGACGCTCTTCAGTTTAGGACCTGCAGGACTGAATATTAGGGCCTCTGTTGTAAAGGCTCACCTTCTAGCACATTCACTTCACCAGATGCACCTTGTTTCTTTTCCTCACCTTTGATTGGGTGTGGTGCTTGGCCTTAATTGCACTCACCTGTCACACAGTATATAAGGACTGCACTCACCTCACTCTTTCTTCACTCCCACATGGGGCGGCAGCTGAGGTGAGTGTCTCTTTGAGTCTCCTGAGTTCATGTATCATTTTGAGTTACTTAAATCATACTTTATGTCCTTTTTAGAGAGAGCAGTCCATGTGTGTCTTTCTTTCCATACCCGTTATACAATATACAATAAAACAACAAAACCTGCACATGATTGATGACTGCTTATTTTCATTCTAATCGGATGAGCCCATGATGACGACTACTGAAACCCTGAACCTTCCTTCCTCCAAAACAGCCTCTGCTTTTTTCATTGTATTTACTAGAGATGGACCGATCTGATATTGCGTATCGGTATCGGTCCGATACTGACCTAAATTACTGGAGAGAAATAAAAAACGTAATCCGGTCCATTAAATATCAAAAAGCACCTCACAAGACTTGCCACAGTGGCCACAAACGGGCATTTGCCCGGTGGGCCGATGGTGATTTTTTGTTTTTATGGGCCGATGGGTTTTGTTTTGTTTTATTTCCCGTTTTTTTCCCGTGACGGTATAAACACTGAAAGGTGGTGGATTGGCCAGATGCTGGGAGATGTTTAAAAATAACTCAGTTGTTTGGTGGTGGCTATTGCGGAGCTTCCACAGATTCAGTAACATTAGCAAGTGGTGGAGGCCAGC
>NW_005188490.1:15067-16469 GCF_000239375.1 Pundamilia nyererei
TACTCTTTAAAATACCAGAATAAGAAGGATGGTGCAGGTTTAAGTTTATTAGATTGATCAGTTTTGCCGAACTATGAAATATTTTGGGTGCAGTGTATTTTTTACATACAGGTGTAACAGAACAGCTTTTGTGTCGTTGTTTATTTAAACTTGAGTTTGAACTTATACAAAATGCAGCAAGATATTAAAAAAACAGTTTTATTGATTAAAAAACACACTATATCGTATTCATATCGGTATCGGCAGATATCCAAAATGATCATGCCATCTCTAATATTTACAGCCCTTGTGAACCATCCTTAGAAAGCATGCAACATCCTTCCACTGTCATGCGGATGACTGTCAGATTTATCTGCCTCTGAGCAGAAAAATAGCGTCTCCATTAAACCACTTCTATGTATAGAAGACATTAAATCTTGGATATCCCTGAACTTTCTAAGACGTAATTCAAGCAAAACAGTTGTGATTGTGTTTGGTCCTAGTGGACCTTGTGATCCCTCCACTATTGATTTGGGACCCCTGTATTTTAAAGCTGTTGTTACTAACTTGGGTTTTAAGATGGTCAGTGATTTTAAATTAACTCAAATTAGAGCTACTGTCAAGTCCAGTTTTTCTCATTTAAGGCCGTTGGCAAAGGTAAGACCTATGTTACTCCATGCTTTTATTTTGTCTCATTTAGATTACTGTAATGCTCTGTATTGTGGAGTTAGTCAGTCTCTTCTCTTTCGTCTGCAGCTGGTCCAAAATACTGCTGCACGACTCTTAACCAGAACTAGTAAAAGAGAGCACATAACTCCCATCCTCGCTTCAGTCCATTGGCTGCCTGTATATCTAAGAGTTCATTTTAAAATTCTAATGTTTGTTTTTAAATGTTTAAACGGTCTTGCTCTGCCTTACCTCTCTGAGCTTCTTTATCCCTACTCACCCTGGTCAGCTGACCTGAGGTTTCTCAGGTCAGCTGACCAGCTGCTCCTGTAGGTACCCAGGTCCAAGCAGGTCCAAGACGAAGCTCAGAGGGGACAGGGCTTCTCTAATGCTGCTCATAATCTCTGGAACAATCTGCCCCAGCACATTAGAGAGGCCCCTTCGTTGTCCACAAAGAAAAGTAGATAAAATTACTATTACTACTATTTTTCCACTTTCATTAACTTGATTTTATTTAAATTAGCACAAGTCCTGGTGATGAAAAAACAAAATTCAAATTCAGAACTTATACCCTTCAAATACCAGTTAAATTATATATTACTAACTTTTTAGGGGGAAAGCAATAAAGTTCAATTTTTTTTCAGCGTATTAATGATGAAACCTAATCAGGGCTCTAGACTAACTTTAAAAAGTTGGGCGTACCGGCACAAAAGTTAGGCGCACACAAATTTTATAATAATTGATATAATATAATGTG
>NW_005188490.1:17438-19356 GCF_000239375.1 Pundamilia nyererei
TGGTGTTTCTGGCAAAACACAGTTATATTTAAAAGTCGATTCAGGATTTAATGAATTGATATCGCTTTATTCAAGCTACTCACCTCCCACTTCCACCTGCACTTTCAACTGGACCACAGCCAATCAGAGAGGTCCCGCCCCTTACTATCTCTGATTGGTTTAGTCCACGATAGGGGCAAAATGTGTGTCTGTTGTTGCAGAGATTTATTTATTTTTTGTTACCCAAAGAGTTGGTCGCACAGGTGCAATCAAATATTGTTTTTTTTTAGTTGCACCACTGAAAAATTTGGTCGCATTTGCGACCAAATTGGTTGCACTCTAGAGCCCTGCTAATACAGGCCAGTACCAGTAACAATGATTTTATTTTTTATTTTTTTGCATTATTCCTTTGTCTTTTTTTTTGGGAATTACTGAAACTCCCACTTGGTCAGTCAGTGCCGTTTTATTGGTACAAAATGCTGTGTGTGTGTGTGTGTGTGTGTGTGTGTGTGCTGAAGGGCAGCAGGATGTTCAAACCACAGTAAAGTGGTCTTTGCAGACACAATTTCCACAGCTGGAACAAGTGGTTGCCGTTCTTCTGTGGGCGTACAGCCCACACCATTTCCTCATTATTTTTTATTTTTTTTATTTTTGGTGGGCTGTGGGTCATTCTCTGATTCAGACTGCTGTATCCCAGCAACAATAGCAGCTTTTGTGTCTGGGGTACAAGGCCATCTTGCAATTGCTGGAGTCACCAGCATGTGACCCAGCCCTTCCAGGAACACCCTTCATTGGTAGATCTTAGTGGACTCCCACTCCAGATGCACTGCACAGGACAAAGGTATTGTATGCTGAGACATCCAGGACATTGTAGAAGACAGCCAGCAGCCACAGTAGGTGGCAACAACCCTGTCTAGGTTATTCACGCCATCTTTGCACTTATTGTAGTCCAGGATTGCTACAGGCTTCCTCTTTTCCCCATCACTGGCTGCTGGTTCCTTGTGGTTTGTGTTTAAAAGAACCACATTCTTCCCTCGGTTAAGCATGTAGGACATTGCCATGGTTGTTTTGGTGAAGGCAAAGACAGATGACAGAATCTTCCGCTGTTGCAGCTGGAAAAGCTGGGAAGTTAGTCAAGTGCTTGAAGCAATGAATATGGCTGCAGCTTTGAACTTTGAAAAGTATCCTGAGAGATCTTTCTCTTTCTTTGTTTGTTTTAGAGAGTAGATATATTGGTGTGCTTTTTGTTTTTTTTGAAGGTGATTTAATCATGTGCGTCAAAACTAGTTTTCCCAGGAAGCTCAAAGAGTCACAATACGGCTGTGTGCAGGCAAGAGTAGGACCCAAACGCAAACTCGCAGAGACAAAAAGTAAACTCAAAAAACACAGCTTTATTGCTGGCGTGGAGTGGGACACAAAAAAACAATACAAAACTAAACTGGGAAAAAAATCACACAGCTATGAGGGAGGACGCAACACTGACAAAGAGAAACATGGGGCTTAAATACACTGAGGGATAACGAGGGGGAATGAGCCACAGGAGGAGAGCACAGCTGGGAGTAATTAGGCAGGAGGAGACAAGGGAAGCAAAACTAGAAACATTAACATAGGACAGACTTTGAAAGTAAAACAGGAAACACACTGACGGGACTCAAGACATGTGAACTTAACAGACTGGGGAGACCGAACATAGGGACCTGAAACATGGAACAGAAATGCACAGTAGATCAACATGAACATAACAACGCCACAGGGGAAGAGTGAAACAAAATGCAGGAACACAGGACCTCTTTCAAAATAAAATGGGAAACAAAGAAATGCAAACATGACAACATAAGAAACACAGACATGAAGCACATGAAGGACAAGGGAGACTTAACAGGGGTTGGATACACAAGGGGAATCTAATAAACAAATGAACTTAGATAACCTAATGAAC
>NW_005188490.1:19376-23253 GCF_000239375.1 Pundamilia nyererei
ATAAACTCAAACTTAAAACGCTGGGTCAAAAGACCCAGGATCATGACACAAAGCTCAATAACCTGAGTATAGGGGTGGGATTTAATAAGTTTTCTTCGTCCCACTCCTTTTTCAGGCAATTTTTGTTTTTTGTTTTGTGCATTTTATGTTCAATATAGGTATTTGTTGTGCCTGGAAATGAACAAATAAATAAATGAATGAATGAAATGAATGAATAACCTGCATCAAGAGACTTTCACAGTAATTTATTACGTTTGACATCATAATTTATTTTTAGGGGTGGGACTCGATTAAAAAAAAAACTAATTAATTAGAGGCGTTGTGATTAATTAATACTGATTAATCGCCTTTGATCACACAAGAAAATTTGCCCCAAAGCACAAATGTTTTTTTTTTTCATTTAAAAGGGTTTTAGTGGGCAACAGAATCAAATAATAGACATGGACATGAATATTGCAAACTCATGCTCTTTTAATTTATGGGAAAAAAAGCATTTTGACTGCATTTCAATTCAAAACAGAGAAACAAAAATACTATCTTTTGCCAAAATTGGGCAGACTTAAAGTACTTAAAAGCAGTTTTATTTTTAAGTACATTTTCAAAATGGTATTGTCTTTAAATAATAATAATAAAAATTTCCAAATAAAGTGCCAGCTTTTGGAGTTTTACCAGCTCTGATGGAGTTAAAATGACTAGCTTGTGCTTTTGTTTGTCTAAAGCAGCAAAAACAGCCTCTTGACTTATCCAGCATTGAACTCCACCGTATGGAAACATCCTGTATGAGTGGCTCTTTCTGTTGCCCCACTCTTGTTTGCTCCCAGTGTAGTTCCTCCATATTAGCAGAGCAGACCATGTGTTGAGTTTAGAATGAAAACAATTTAGTACTATAAATAACAAGGAATTAAAAAATGCCATTTAATGAGTAGCTCATTGTGGCTTGTTGATCACTTCAAAAATTAGTTGCGGCATTTAGTCCAAGAAAATGCAGGTGACGTATTGTTACCTTCAGAATAACATTTAAAGACATACATTTATGAGGGTTTGTTTGCTGGTTGAAAGTGCATGTAGGTGGACTGATGCAGGTATCGATAATATCGATGCTATTGCTGGTATTTCTATCTGATCGATACTTTAATTGTAGGTTCAGTGTGTTGCTGTTCTTCATTAGAAAGAAGACATGTTTGTGCATCTTCTCCTCCCTGCTCTGCTGTGTGGTGACTCGGCAGCTCAGAAATTTGCCTCAAAAGCGTTCAGATGTAGATGATATGATCCCAAGCATAAACTAAGATGTACAAATGTGTGCAGCGATGTGTGTGCTATGTTTGAGGACTCACAAGCCCATGCTTCAATCCACACACAGATAGGAAACAGTCTGAGAACACATAAAATTATCTTACACATGCGTACATCCTCCATAAAATGTTACTTTTCATTCGTCATTTAAACTCTGGGTCAAACCCAAAATATTTGATTTGAGTTTCTCTTTGTGTGTCCTCAGTTTCCCAGCATGCTCTGGCTGTGGTGGTGGTGGAGGTGAATGAGGGGGAAAGGTCTGTCCTGCTGCCCTGTCTGTTCTCAGGTTTTATACCTGAGGACAACACAGTGATGTGGACCTCCAGTGACCTCGATCCCAAATCTGTACATCAACGACGAGAAGGAGGAGACGATGTTAGAGGACAAAACCAGCGTTACAGCAGACGCACATCAATGAATCGTTACGCTTTCATCATTAAAGACTTCAGCCTCACTCTGAGGAAACCCACAAAGACTGACAGCGGCAACTACACCTGCTCCATCAGTGCTGGAGGGAAAGAACGGAGACTTAGAGACATCCAGCTGCAGGTCAAAGGTCAGCAACAAGCCCAACACCTGCTGTAATTACAGGGCAAAAGGCAATACTGCATTCAGAGGTCAAACTGAAGAAAATGACTTCCTTAAGTGTTCAAAAAGTACTAATGAAACCCGCAGCATCATTTAGCACAGATGTAACCTCAGTGGAAACACAAACAACAAAGCAGAAGATGACAGCAGAGAACTGCTGCAGCCTCTGGAAAATGTGACATTACACTCATGGAGGTCGTTCAGCTTGTGCGCAGATGTGTGTGTTCAGCTCAGAGAGGCATAGCACACACATTTCTGTACATACATTACTAGATGACATTTTGTACAACACCCAACACAAAACATTTTTCTGCTGCTTCTACAGTTTGTTGTGGTTTCTTGTCCTCTCAGACCAGCAGGTGGAGGTGATGGTGAGGGAAGGGTCACAGTCTGTCATCCTGCCCTGCAACACAACACCTGACCTGCCTGAGGACACCGCAGTGGAGTGGACTCGCTCTGACCTCGGACTCATCACGGTCCATGAGTATTCTAACAGAAATGATGACATCATGACTCAGGATGAAGTTTACAGAGACCGAACGAAGATGAATGAAGACCTGCTGAGAACTGGAGACCTCAGTCTGACCCTGAAACAGCCCAAAGTGAAAGACACGGGACAATACATCTGCACCATCTACAGAGACAAAGACATACTGAGACAGAAAATTGTGCTGCAGGTCAAAGGTCAGTGCTGTAGGAAGAGGTAAGAGGTCAATGCAGTAAACAGAGGTCAGAGATCAGAAGTCTTTTTTTTCTCCACAGAACAACTGTCATTCTGGGACGCAGTTCTCCTGTTTTGTCTTCTCGTGTTTCTTCTGATTTTCCTGCTTCCTTGTGTGGTTTTAGTCTTATTTCATTTTATGCAGTACTTCATGTCAGGTGAGTGTCTCCTACTACACTACCTATAATGCCAATGGTTAGCAGGTGTCCTCTGGTGGCTCCTTGACTGTAGGGGTGTCCAAATTCATAGGCTGCATCCACCTGAGGACCCGGCCTTCGCGGTCTACCTGGTCTGGCTCTTCAGCCTTTAGTTTGTGTCACCAGCTGTCTTGGTGGAGTTTAATAAACTCGGCCGTCTGCTCCTTGCTATCTATAATATAACAGGACACTGGTGTAAACTCTCGACCGTCTCACACTTCTGTTTAATCAGTTTTCCGGTTGACGTTTATTCAGCTGTGTGAAAACCATAACTTTAATCTCAGCCAAACTGATTTACTTACAAACAAATAAAACACTGGAAAAAGCCAAACAATAACATTTTTGAGTGACTTATATATCATGCTAAACCTGGGGGGTTTGAAAACGCTGTGCCGGGAGTTCGCTGTTCTCGCCCCGGCTAGCTATCGAGCTGGTGGGTAACAGACGTCTCCGAAAATGTCGGACCACTTTTTCAAATATGTGATGTCTTGATAAACCGAGCAGATATTTTGAAGTTTACTCAGCTACATTCTCGCCTGAAAATGTGTTAAAAGTTTTTTTTTGTGACCCAGAAAGAATAATAAGAGTAATATTAAAACTAAGTAGTGGCCGCCATTGTTGGAAACTGGAATTGGCTGGCCCACACTATGAATTCTGGGATATGGTGGGCCACAAAGGATACGCCCAACCCATCCATTAAATTTGGGGGAAAAAGGATTTGGAGGAGTCTACGAATTTGGATAGCCTTCGTTGTGTCGCTGTGATGTAATCGGCCTACAGATGTGACAAATGTGACCTCTGAAGGATGCAGCCTAGGAATTTGGACACCCCAAACATGTGGCTCACACTCCTTCAGACTCAGTCATTGATCAGTGAAACAGCTCCACAACATGACTTTACTAAACAATGTGTGTGCTTCACTGCATTGATCTGACACAGAGGCTGCATGTGGACAAGCTGTTCTTCTTCTGTGGTGGTAAACAGCAGCTGACATGGAAACATGTGCTGACAGTAAATGTTGCAGCAGCTTCAGTAAATGTTCCTCCTTGAGTTGTGCTCAGTCATGTGGTGGAGAGCT
>NW_005188490.1:23314-24109 GCF_000239375.1 Pundamilia nyererei
TCTTCATCCAACATGTCTGCAGCACTTTACAGGACGCTGCAGACGAGTTACCAAAGAACGAGTCAGGAACACATCAGGAACAAACTGAGACACAATCTGACTGAGACTAGAAGACAAGGAGGGACAGGGAGGTCATGTGACCATCACAGCTGCTGCTGATGTCATCATGTTGTGCTTTGTTGTTTTCTCAGTTTACATGGTGGAGGTGGATTCAGGGAAGGAGTCTGTCCGGCTGCCCTGCAAAGCTATAGTCGGATTCCTTAAAGACACTAGAGTGGAGTGGACAAATAGAGACAACAGGAAGATCCACATATATCAGAATGGCTCTGATCAGCCTGGAGAACAGGACGAGTTTTACAGAGCACGAACGAAGATGAAGACAAACTTGCTGAAAACTGGAGACCTCAGTCTGACTGTTGAATATCCCACAGATGAAGACACAAACACCTACACCTGCACCGTCTACAGTATGAAGGGAGACATCTTGTTAACAAAAACTGTGAAACTCAGTGTCAGAGGTCAGTGCTGTTGTCATTGGGCAGAACGTAGTTCATTTTTATTTGTATTTCATATGATATACATTTATGAGATTTTTAAGACTAATTTTCCTCAAATATTTTAACCTTCAACTCAATACAGTTCCTCAGTGATTTAGAAAGGCAGAGTTTATTGATTAGCAGCAAGTTGGTTGAAATTTACCAGCATAAAGCTAAAGGAGCATTTCTTAGAACATGTAGAAAATGAGACAACCCATATGGAAAAGATATATATAAATCTTATAAAGTTTGTATCTGT
>NW_005188491.1:0-5536 GCF_000239375.1 Pundamilia nyererei
TACATTTCACTGTGTGTTATACTTGTATAACTATGCATGTGACAAATAAAGAACCTTGAACCTTGAGCCTTGAATTATAATATTTCTGACTGTCTGAGGCAAAACTGAATTGAATCAAATAAATTATAGAAATCAGTGATGATACCCAGCCCTAGTGAGTAGCCTAGGCCCGACAGAGGAGGATGTACCTGTGGGTAATAAGAAAAGTTGAAAAGAACTATTGATACATTTTTTTGTTATGTTAACGACTGATTCTTCTGAAATCCATAGCCAGTGTTCTGACATGGAGCTATCAGTCTCTGAACGCTGAAAAAGCACAGTGTATCCAGAAAACACTTTATATGCTGCGATAAATGCACTGCCCAAGTGTCCCCTCTCCCCACTGCCTTTCAACAGCAGGCAGCAGCAAACAAGTCGTCAGAGGAGGCCAATGGGATGATTAAGTTTGAAATTGTCTACAATATTGCCAAAGAGTGCCAACGCACATTTAATCACAAGCACTATTTCACGAACTTATTTTTCTTGTAGAACTGTGCTCCAAATAAAGACGTTTGTGTTGACAAAATTGTTATTTAATCATTTAAAAATTAATATTGTTTGTATAGACAGCAATTTTCCCACCAAAAAGGTGCACATGTAAAACTGCAGTTTTAACCCTCTGGGGTCGAAGGACGCGCCAGTGCATAAATATCAAATGACCAATTTAAGACGACACAGCAACAAGATGCAGCGACCCAGTCTCCATTTCAACTTGAGTCTTAAGTGCAGACTTCAAACTATATACCAGTTTTTAAATTGTGTCAATAGGCCACGTAAAACCAGAGTTATGATAAAAAATACATGCAATGTTTTTTTCTGAACAAAACAGTGGTGTTTACAGCAGGAAGAAATGCAAAACTGCATTTTCTAAAAACAGCGCTAGCAAACACTTTCCGCTTGCGCGTGAAAAAAGAATTGGTGTTAGAGTTTACCATGTCAGCCAATCAAAAAATGATATGGCAGCATGTGGCATTTGGATGTTTAGGAAGAGGGGACAGTTTAAGGAGTGAAACCAGAGAGAGAGAGAGAGAGAGAGAGAGAGAGAGAGAGAGAGAGAGCGAGCGAGCGAAAGAAAGAGAGAGAATGAGTTTTCACATGAGAGACAGTGACGTTTAGCGTGTTTGGAAGCTATAGTTAGGGTGCACTGTAGTCATTGTTTTGTGTGGTGTGTTAGTTATACTGCTGAATGTCACAGTTGCTCCAAAAAAGCCGACAAAGGCAGATTGCAGTTTAAACACTGTCTCCACCTGGAAAACTGGACTGATACACCTCCTTTTGTCAGACCTGCAGGGTTTAGGCCTGTGGTATTCTCCTTTGTCTTGTAGTGGACAAAAACCATTTTTTGGAGTGGCACAAATAATTTGTGTGCCTTCTTATTTGATGCAGCACACCTGATTGTTCTCCAAATAGTTTTAAATGGTTATATAAAAAAAATGCCTGAGGCCTTGGCTGCATTTTTAGGTAAATAGTACCATATACCTTTGTTGTTTGCCAAAATTTGTCCACAATCTTTAGAAATGTACAATTTCTATTTGCATTTCAAGTTATGAAAACGATTCATTCAGGCTCCAATTCATCTCTAGATGGTTAAAGCACACCTTCATAGATGAACCCTGGTTAGATGTAGAACAGGCACTATGTAATAATCTAGAAATTTCATTAATCCCATGCAAACATACAGCTATCTGGAACAATCCGGACATATTACAAAAGAATAATATGATCAACTTGGCAGATTGGAGTTAAAAAGGAATTAAATGCTTTGAACATATATTAGAAGGAACAAATTTTATTTCATTTGACAGACTAGTTATACAATAAGGAATCAACAAGAAACGATTTTTGGAATATCAACAAATTAAATCAAAATAAAAAAGAAATTTAAGCCAGGTGAAGCTGAATTACAAACACCACCAAGTGTGGTACAATTTGTTAATCTAAACCCCCCCAAATTATTGTCTAAAATATACAGAACACTTTCTAAAAGAGAGGAATCAATATCCCTTCCTATTGCAAAATAGGAAGCGGATTTATCGATCAGCTTAGACCAAAACCTTTGATTTCAGATATGCTTAAAAACCTTTCAATGGATAGGAAATCCCAGTTTGCAATTAATAAAATACAAAATACTACATAGAGTGCACTATACTGATCATAGGATGTTCAAGATGGGCTATACGTCTTCCAACAACTGCTCACATTGTCAAGCAAATACACCAGACAATTACATCCACGCTCTTTGTGTCACGGACTGCTGGGGCAGACCGTGTGGCGTGCGTAGAGGACCCAAGAGCAGACAGAGGCGAGGAGACAAAAATGGACTTAACAAAAAGCGAGCCTTTATTTAGGGCCGAAAACTCTAGAAAAAAAAAAAAGTAACTGAGAGAAAACCTGAACATAGGCTAGGAAACTATGACTCTTACTGAGAATTTAGACTATGAATAAACAACATACAAACGATGACTTACTATGGCTGGGAAACTGTGACAAGGGGTAGGGGCGATAACACAGACGACGCGACACTGAACACAGCAAGACTGAGGACTAAATACACACATGAGGTGATCAGGGGAAGTGGAGACACATGAGGACACAGCTGACTAGAATGAAACATAGTGACAGCACAGGAGAGAGTAAAACTAAACACGGAGACATAGACATGAAGATAAATCATGACATGAACTTAACATAACCACACAGACATGAAACATGACAGGTAGACGCATACAGGAAGAGATGACACTAACAACTAAGAAACAAAGGACTAAACAGCAACCTCGAAATTAACTAGATGAACTAAACTAGGGTACAAATGAATACCAAAATATATAAAAACTCAAACACTGGGTCACAGACCCAGCCCATGACACTTTGGTTCTGACCACCCGTTCAGAAGTTTTGGCACAATGTAACATTCCAGCCTCCCCTTTAGTGTGCTTGCTGGGCAACTTGGATCAGGTCACTACAGAAATAAACACAGCCCACATTGTTTTTACGGCCCTTACGGCCCTGGGCCTTGGCATCTTGGGTCCTAGTTGTTGTGTTGCCAGGGTTGTGGGCGGTGTTAAGAAACCGTTTCACCCCATTTTTTTTTTTTTTTATTCCTCTGGCATTTAGAGATAGCTGACGAACTGGCAGGGAGGAGATGACAGCGCAGAGCTGAAATCCCCTTTGGCCTGATTGCCCCAATTAGCTCCAGATGCATGAAGCTGAGGATGTCCTGCCCACGGGCAGAGCCAAGGGTGCTCTAGCACTGATGGAAATTCCCAGCTGCTCACCCAGACCATGACAACACAACATACAAAACACAGTTAACAGATTACAAACATTGAGACCGCCACTCTGCATCCACTGGGCCATTGGCCTCTCGTCTTACATTTACAGATAAGCACGTGGAAAGTCTCCTGCAAACCTACTTCTAAGTTGTAACAATTATGAGTTTTTATTAAAGGTACAAGCATCAGCATCAGCAAACCCAACTGTAGCTTCCTGTCTCCTTTTATGCCAGCCAGACCCCCAGTGTCCATCTAAAAAAATTTAAAACATTATATTGTAATAATTAATTTCTTGTGGTCACAAACCCCTCTTTTGATCTGCCCCATGGCAGATCAACAATACTCTAAATCTCCTATCAAAATGTGTTCATACAGGGACTCCCCATTTCCTAAAAGTGGCATCATGTCGTCTGCGTTTGGTTTTGGTCCACCGTGACCTGTGAGAGTCGCTGGAGTGATTTGATGTCTGTCCTTTTATTTTCCGAGTCAGGTGATTCTCTGCTCCTCTTCTTTCTTCAACTTCCAGGGTAGACTATCCTTCAGTCGTTGCATGGATCAAGGATTTATTCTGTCCCTGGGCTGGGATCCATGTATGGGTTATTAGTTGAGTCTCCCTTTTTGGCCCAGAGCCTTCCAGACCTCCTAGGCTCTTCCGCCACACCACACTGGCTCCCGTGTTGCCAGGTCTTGCCTTCCCTTTCAGCTGGACTAGGTGTGAGATCCTGTTTATCACCTCCTTAAATTCTCTGGTCCAGCTTGGGCCCAACCTCTTCTTCTTGAGCCCTTTCTGAGAGACCCAATTCTCCTCTGGCACCACATGCTCCTGGTGTCTGTACTGCTTACAGAACCATAACTCCATCGCTCCCTCTGCAACTGAAAAATGAAACTCCCCAGAAAACCCTCTTTTGGCACATGGACCTCCCCATGTGTCAACCCCACACAATTAAAGATGCACAAGAAAGTTGCACATTCTCTCAAAACATTCCCAGGGCTTCTCCGTTGGAGTAACTGTACTCCCAGCCTGTAACCATGTCATAAGAAAACATTAGCCAGTGGTTGAAGTTTAAGCTTGTTTAACTCCCAGCTCCACCTGGAGCCTGTATCCTAGAAGACAAATCTGGAAGTTAAATTAAACTTCACCTTTGCAACCAACTATGTCATAAGAGCAACAAATTATTCAGCATAAAAGACAAATATCATGTGCAGGTTTTCTAAAATCATTAAACCCACTACTGTTGCCATAATTTGCCCCAAATCATGAATCATCCCAATTTATTCCACATTGTAATCAGTGACTTTCCTTAAGCAATGACAAATCAGTCAGTCTTGTCAGCTTTTACCAGTCCAGTCAGTTCCCCATTTTTAATTCCCTCATTATTCATCCATTCATTCTTTCTTTGCTGATAGTGGAATCGATCGTCACATTTCTTTTCCACCGTCAGCAAATTGACGTCATTTCAAAAAGAAAAAGAATTTAGATTGGATTACCTCGCTGAATCCTTTTGGACAGGGACTCTAATTGTCCCAAATAAGTGGCATTTTCCCGAGCCCATTTTAATTTTGGAGAAACTCACTTGCAACGGCTTTTCCGAAGTATCACATAGTGCTTTTAATTCCCATCATGCAGATCTTCTTAAAGAAAAGAGATTCCCAAAGAAAACTCAGTGCACTGTTTAAAAATAAAATAAAATAAATAAATAACAAATCAAAATGAAAAATAAAAAGACAAAAGCCCGGTCTTAGTACTTGTCCCAGAATATTATTCTGTGTCTATTCCTCTGATCTACTGCTGGTCCCTCTAATCTAAACAAATTTAAAATAATGTATTGTAATAATTATGTTCTTGTAGTCACAGTGGGTGGATGCATGGGGGCTCAGCCCCGGTGTGGGGACCTCTGGAGGGCTCTCTAACTGGTGGGGAGGCTTTTACATCTTTGCAGGTCTCCTTTCTACAGGAGCTCACTGTTAGGTTTTGTATTGTTGATTGTCATTTATGCTTAGAAATATTTAACCATATATGCTTAGAGGTGTATAATCGATTGTGTAGTGATAGGATGTGTCATCTTTAGCAGGCTGCAAAGGCTTGGTGTGTATTCCACACTGGAATGCACCCCCATGCTCCTGGGAACATGGGAGCGGTCGTACCTTCTCTCATTGTTTTATGGTAGGATAAACGTGGCTATATCTGTTTTAGGCTAAGTGCCTTTTGTTTAGATGAACTG
>NW_005188491.1:6363-17371 GCF_000239375.1 Pundamilia nyererei
CCTAGACATCCACATTACTCATACTCTCATAACACATACATATAGGGCCTTGGGGGTGGGCACGTTATACAGCGTCCAGAGGATGGTCTGTGTATTCAAACCCAACTTTGGCGTTGGTGCCCAACCCTCAATTTTAAATGCAGTTAGACACTGAGGGTTTTCGGGAGGAGCCGTGCTGCTCTCTGGCAGGAAGCACCATGCCCTCCTGTGTTTTAAATGCACTTTAGAACAGCATGCAGCAACGCTACATATGAGTGGGCAGAGGGAGGTTGGGGTCTTTCTCACATCTCTTCTCCCCTGTATTTTTCTTTCTCTCCCTCTCTTTCTTTCAGTCTTTCTTTCACCCTGTCGTATCCCCCAGTCATGTCTGTCCCATCTGTAACAACTGAAAATACAATTAAAATAAAATAAATACATAATTATTAGGGGTGCAACGATACTCGTATCGATATTGAACCCTTCGATACAGTGCTTTGGGTTCGGTACGCATATGTATCGAACAATACAACATTTTTAATTTATTTGATCAACTTTCCTTCTGACGATGCTGTCTGTGTTGAGCACTCAGTGGATCTGCACTCGACAGTGCAGCCTAGGCGGAGTAGTCGGACGCAGATTCACTGAGCGCAGGGCAAGCTAGCGAGACAGAAGCTAAGCTCTCCTTGCAACATGGCAAATTTAACCTCCCCCACCCTGATTCAGATGTGGCGTTTGGAACTATTTTGGTTTTCATGTGAAGTATGACCCTGAAGGTAAGCGCGTCATGGACTAAAGTAAAACAGTATGTTGGATGTGCCACGCAATGCTCAATTACATGGGTGGGAGTTAGTGTGTTAGCGCAGTTAGCTCGTTAACGTGTTGGCCGTCTAGCCCCACGCACGGGGCGATCAGGGGTAGCTCGTTAACGGAGATTTGCCGTGTTGTGGCGTTAACGTCATTTCAGATTAATGCTGAAAGCACTAGTGGGAACACAACGAATATGACTGCACATTTACTCCGACATCATCCTAGTGCAAAGACAAGTGGAAGCAGACAAAAACAACAAGCATGCATGCTACAAACTTTACCCGAGTCATTTAGACAACCGTTAGCACAGGATTCTCCTTATGGGGACCTGATATGTTTAATATGCTGCTGAGAATATAATCCAAAGTGGGATGGATGCCGTCTCTCCTAACAAGATGAGGTTCCCTCCAGAAAGTATGCCAATTATCTATAAAGCCCACATCATTTTTTGGACACCGCTCAGATAGCCAGCAATTTAAGGAGAACATGCGGCTAAACATCTCACTCCTGGTCTGATTGGGGAGGGGACCAGAGAAAACTATAGAGTCTGACATTGTTTTGGCAAAGTTACACACCGATTCAATATTGAGTTTAGTGACTTCCGATTGACATCCGTGTGTGTCATCACTCCCAACGAGAATCATCATTTTACTGAATTTACATTTACCCTTAGCCAGCAGTTTTAAATTTCCCTCAATGTCGCCTGCTCTGGCCCCTGGAAAACAATTGACTATGGTTGCTGGTGTCTGGCTTCACATGTCTCAGAACAGAATCACCAATTAGAGTTTGATCCCCGGCAGGTGTGTGGCCAAGTGGGGAAAAACAGACACATGAACAGGTAAGTGGTGTACCTGGGGCTTCTGTTTAAGACTATGCTTCCTTCTCACCGTCACCCAGCCATCCCATTTCCACAGCTGCTCGGGACAGTCTGACAGGGGAAACACTCTGTAAGCAGAAGGCAGGTAATCACTTCAGCCTCAGCAAAGGAACTCTGATAATATATAGATAATATAATATAGGCAACATTAGCCCCCCGTGTTACACATAGCTGGACTGTCCACCGTGCATTTGCGTGGAGGGCTGATGGTGATTTTTTATTTTTATGGGCCAATGTTTGATTTTTTTGTAATGATATAAACAATGAAAGGTGGTCAATTGGCCAGATTCTGCCAGATGTGTAAAAAAAGTTGTTTGGTGATGGCTATGGCGGAGCTTCTACAGAGGCCAGCAGATGGATGAGGGAAAGGGGAGGCAGGAGGAGGAGAGACCCGAAGCTGCGGCTGGTCCAAGTGTCAGGTGAACTGAACTTTAGGTAAGAAGTTATGACCTGCAGTCTATCTGGGTCAGATATAAGCCAAGTTTAGGTGTAGTTTATTTTCGTTGTGCTGACTTTTTTACAGTCAGTTACAATAACACGTACAGAGTACTCGCTAGCATGATGGAGTTTCTATACAGCTGGGTGGGTGCTATGATGTTACTGATAGTGAAGTTTATTTTATTCAAAAGGTTAATTAGTAGAGTTGCCAACTTTCCCGTAAAAAACGGAATTGTCTCATATTCAGAGAAAATATTATGCGTTTCATATTGAGCTGAAAAGGAACACAGTTTGTCCCGTACTTCAGCTAGAATGGAAAAAGACACAAAACTGGAGTTATTCTGTGTCTTTACGCTGCAGCTTCCTCCTCTTCTTCTCTCATTCTCCCCCCCTCCCTTTCCTGTTGCTACTTCAATCATTAAACTGATCAATGATAAGCTAATCGGTATTTCTGACGCAAGTTCCGTCTCTTGTGTTTGTTTATTGCTCACTTTGTGCCAGAAAGAAGAAACCAGTGGATGTTGCGCTAAACAACAGCAGCACGTTTAAGCTCGATCAACTGTTGTTAGAATTGATTTAATATTATTTTCTAGTATCAGTGGATGTTTGCTGGAGCCACAGCTGTAAAAGCTGCTGGTCATGATGTCGGTTTGGATATGTGGTGAGAAGGAAACATGAAGATGAAACCAGGAGATGTCCTTACTGAATCATCAGAGCTGAACAAGTAATGGAGAAACAGGTTTACCTTTTAGGTGACATAAATGAGTCGAGGGGAAGTTATGAACTGTTTCTGAGAGACAAACAACACCAGGATGCTTTTCTAAGTAGCTGACAGCTGGTAACTGTGCAGGGGCGGGTCTAGCAGAGTTTTGCCAGGGGGGGCAGGTTGTCACAGTCTGGCTTAGGCAGTCTGTATCAAGTGAGACAGAGGACCCAAATGCAGCCACACAAAACAGGACTTTACTTTTAACAGAAGGCAAAATATTTATTGTGGATGATGAATAAGTACAAAACATAAGGCAAAATTATGACAATGCTAAACAAAAACCTAAACTGGGAGAAAACTAGAAAATAACATGAAATACCTGGAAACATGGCATGAAGTACAACAGAGCAGACAGTCAAACAAAGACTGAATGAAAGACACAGACTAAATACCCACAGAAGGATAAAGAGGGAAGAGGAAACACATGGGGAAACAGCTGACACACATGAACATAACGATGTCACAGGGGGAAAGTAAAACTAAAAACAAAGAACACAGGAACTCAGGACCTCTTCAAAATAAAACAGGAAACATAATGAAACACAGACACGACAACATGAACTTGACGACAAAAGACATGCAGACATGAAACACATTAAGGACAAGGGAAACAACACGAGTAGAAAACACAAGGGCAATCTAATAAATAACTGAACTTAGATAAACTAATAAACTTAAACATAAACCATAACATCAAAATAAACTAAAACTCAAAATGCTGGGTCAAAAGACCCAGGATCGTGACACAGGTAGGGCATTAACAGGGAAAAGGGGGCACAAAGAAATACTTTTCTTTCTTGTTCTCATTCTTATTCTCATTTAAATAAATAATTATCTGAATATTACAACCAAAGTTTTTATTTGATGTAAAATGTATAGAAATCATACATATTTCAACAAGACAGTGTACATCACTGTCAAAAGAGCATTCGTTTTTATTCCAAGGCTTTATGACTTTTCCTGTAATACCTGGTGGGCCGGTCTCTAGTCAAAGTTATTCTGATTCTAAGACAAGAGCAGTTTGAGAACAGAAAAACAAACAGCACATGAAAAAAAGCACATACATCTTCACACCTTTCACCATATAAAGACATGCAATATCAGTTCAGTTCATTTTTATTTCAAACATTTCAAACATGTGCCTTCACAATCAAAAGGATTAGGCAGGATTAGGCAGGATTTGAAAAGGAGTAGGCAGAAGTATTTACTTATTTGTCCCTACCCCCTCAAGTTATTAGTAAGTAAATATTAGTAATATCAATCTGTGTATGTGTATATGTGTGTATCCTGTGCCCAACTCAATAGAGAATGCTCTTTCACCCAGTTTTAAGCAAAAACTGGGTGAAACAGCACAGCTGGCATAATGCAGATGCAGATCAGTAAAGCCTTTTACTGCATAACACATGCCTTTTTTATCACAGCTGCAGCGCCAACTCCAAGACCTACTGCACCTCCTGCTATAGCTCCCACTGGACCTGCCAGACTTCCTGTAGCTGCTCCAGTACAAGCAGACATTCCAAGGCCTGTAGCAGCTCCAGCAACAGCTCCAACAGCAGTAGTTGCAAAAATGACTGCATTTCGAATAAATGAATTATCTTTCTCTGCCTTTTCTCTCGCTTCTTCAGGCTTCATATCAGGCTGTTTTTTCTGTAGTTCTTCCATCTCTTTTTTTATGGCATCCTCAGCCTCTTTGAACATCTCATTGGTGTAACATCGTCCTCCATTGCTCTGAACCATGGTGTTGATCTTCAGCAGCAGCTTTCGGACCTGAGATGGATTCTCGTCTCTGTTGTTAAAAACATGATATCCTCCACCACACTGACTGATGAAGTCACAGAGAGCTCGATTTCCACTTATTAATTTTTCTATGGGCACTCCATCAGCCTTCAGATTGTCTCCACAGGTGAACAAGACCACAGTGTAATCTGATGCTTTTTCTCCAAACATGTGCTGAATTATTTGCACAGTATCTTTTTCTTCTTTTGTGAATCTTGCAGCCTGAATCACAACCAGGAACGCGTGAGGACCAGGAGCAACCAAGGAGACGCATTTAGCGATCTCTTGCGTCACCTCAGTCTGTTTTTTCTTGGTATCAAACAGACCTGGAGTATCAACCACATGCAGTAATTGACCATCAAATTGTTTATTACTTTTCTGACACTCTGCTGTTACTGATGCAGCCGATGTTGTTGATTTAAAAACTTTCTCCTGTAAGATGGTGTTTCCTACTGCACTCTTCCCAACTCCAGTCTTCCCAACAAGTGCAATCCTGAGATGTGGTTCCTGTGCACCTGTTGGAGAATTATACATTATTACACTGATAATGGTATTATTGCAACATTTCTATGTATAAAAATTACATATAATTTGAAGTTCATCAGGGTACCACAATGATAGCCACATAACCTCAAAGCTTCTTTATTGATTAGTTATGTAAGCACTAAAAATATTTTTCTAAATTAAATTTAGTTGCATTTTATTTATTTGTTGTTGTAGTTTTGTGTTGATATTTAAAACAGGCCACTGTTGAAAATGAGACATTTCTTTTCATGAGAGTTGCCTGTGTAATCAAGGTGAATTTAAAACAAAAGCACCAAATCACAACAACAGTGGCCTATAGTCACTTTGTACTGTAAGGTAAAGACCTTACAATCATACAGAGAACACTCAGCAATCAGAAAATACAGGACAAAGACATACTGTGGAAGAAAGCCAGAGATTAATAATAAGTAATAATCATAATTAATAATAACAGCGACTGGTTAAAATTCTGAATAGGCCACTCTCCTACATGAGAAGAACCAGGCGTGAGCAACTGTAATAAAGTCTGATGCCGATTGGTTTTCATCAACTGTGTAATAGGTTCAAACGCTCCATTAGGAACGTCAAATGTGATTACTTTTTGACCTTAACCACTTACAGTAAAAAAAGACCCTGGGAGGTTCTGGTGAGCTATAAATTCTCTTTCTGCCTGCTCTCATTCTTTAGACCTACCACCTTAACTAATTATTGACTCCAATTCTGACACACAAAGCTGAAATGCTCAATTGTTTTAACTAACATCTTAGTTAGTAATACTTTTTCATTTAAACTTTTTATGCTAGAGGAGGAATGTAAGGCCTTGAAGAGCTTCGACACTAAAAGGTAAGCCTGTTCAGACAATTCATCTCATTTTTTCTTATATATTTATTCAGATATAATTGCTGAACCAGTGTGCTACATTTTTAATCTTTCCATTTAGCAGAACACTTTACCAGATATTTTGGAACTGCTTTGTACTCCCACTGCTGAAAAGTTGTGATTCTTCCTGGGTCAATAACTAAAGACCAATTTACAAACTCTGTTACTTGGCTAAGGTTTTGAAAAGCTGGTAAATAATCAACTTAAGTGGTACCTGGATGAAAATATTTTTTTTAATTTCCTCCTTAATGTTATCTATGAACCCTTGATAAAAACAGGTATTGAGCAATTATTTTTATTGATTTATCAAAAGTCTTTTACACTGTTGACCATTGCAAAACACCACTAAATAAATAAAAATAAAAATGATATTGCAGAAAAAATCAAATGTATGATTGGGTGAATGAATTAGTTGTATAAGCGCTTTGAGTGCTCAGAGTAGAAAAGCGCTATATAAGAACCAGTCCGTTTAGGCAAGGCAAGGCAAATTTATTTGTATAGCACAATTCAACAACAAGGTGATTCAAAGTGCTTTACAGAGACATTAGAAACAAAAACAAATAAAAAGCATGATTTAAAATTGATTAAAACAAGCAAACAAGCAAACTAACTAAACACACACATTCCACACCTGTTCGCGCGATCTGAACCCTTATCGTAAGGGGAGCTACCAGTCCTTCTGTGGACGAGCTACTTTCTATTTTAAATTCCCTGAATTTAAAATACTCTCTAGACCCAGTCTAGACCCAGTTGGGGAGCTACCCAGAGCTCTAATCCCACACCTGTTCGCGCAATCTGAACCATATATCTACCCAGACATAGCGCCAACTTGTTATGAGCACAATTGCAATATGTTTATAAAAAAATAAACCAGCTTTATCTAATAATTTAAATAAAAAATTTTCAAGACTAAGAGTATATATATCTTTTTCTGTGTAGATGCCTATTTTACTTTGTAGATACGTTATTGTAAAAGATCTGAATGTAAATGCTGCCAACCCAGAGATGCCAAACTGTTTTTCATTGTTCTTGTAACAGTGGCAATAAAGATCTATTCTATTCTATTCTAAAATATATATCTTCATTATCAGGAAACCAATCATTCATTTCTTCGATGGATTTCAAAGCAAGCTTTTCCTTTATGTTTTGACAAAACATGAAAAAAAAAAAAGGAAACTAGACTGATCTAAGTTTGTAACTTCTAGATATGTGATTAACATACAATAGGTTAAAGGGTCTTGTGTCATTTTTAAACATTCAGAGCTGTTGGTAACTAATAACTAGCAGTTAACAAGAGGGCTGAAATCATAAAACACCAGCCCCCCCCCCCTTTTTTTCCTTTTAAGAAAAATTTTTTTTCAAAACATTCCCGTGTATGTGAGCTGAGCATGTTTAGAGACCAACGCCACAGAGTGCTTCACAAGAAAAAAAAACTTGAACAGGTGTTTTCTGTGTATCCATTCGCTTCCGCTTATCCGTTTCAGGGTTACGGGGGGAGCTGGAGCCTATCCCAGCTGTCATAGGGCGAGAGGCAGGGTACACCCTGGACAGGTCGCCAGTCTGTCGCAGGGCTAACACACAGGGACAGACAACCATTCACACTCACTCACACATTCACACCTAGTGGTAATTTGGATTATCCAATTAACCTATCCCCACAGGTTTTCTGTGTATTCAAAGTTAATTTGAACTTTATTAAACACATTTTGTCTTAACCCTCTGGGGTCCAGGGTATAATTGGCCGTTTTTGACTACTTTTGATTTTACCTCTATATTTCACCTTTAAAAACTGTTTATCTCGCCTTGTTTGGTATCCTTATTTTCAGCACAACCTCAAATATCTTAAATTTTAGGTTTTTTTTTCATTTTGGCACACTATATTAGCACAATTGATCTAAATTCAGACAAAAAATTCAAAATTCGAGTAGAAAAAAGTTTTATTTTTTACTGTAAAAACTACAAACATGTTTAACGAATCACTTTCTTAACTTGAAATGCAAATAGAAATTGTACATTTCTAAAAAATTATACACAAGTTTTGCAAACAGGCGTTTTTTTTTATAACCATTCAAATCTATTTACAGAACAATCAGGTGTTCTGGATCAAATAAGAAGGCACACAAATTATTGTTGCCAGTCCAAAAAAATAGTTTGTGTTGAGTATAAGTCAGAGAACACCACAGGCCTAAACCCTGCAGGTCTGACAAAAGGAGGTGCATCAGTCCAGTTTTCCATGTGGGAACAGCGTTTACACTGGAATCTGCCTTTGTCGGCTTTTTTGGAGCAAATGTGACATTCAGCAGTATAACTGACACACAATACAAAACAATAACTACACAACACACTAACTATAGCCTCCAAACACGCTAAACATCACTAATGTCTCTCATATAAAAACTCACTCTTTCTCTTTCTTTCGCTCTCCCGCTATCCGTCGTGGGTGTCACTCCTAAAACTTCCCCTTCTCCCTAAACAACCAAGTGCCACATGTTGCCATATCATTTTTTTGACTGGTTGACATGGTAAACTCTAACACCAATAGGGAAGGGGTGTTGTTTCTTTTTCTTTTTTCACTCGCAAGTGGAGAGTTTTTGCTAGCGCTGTCTGTAGAAAATGCAGTTTTTACTGTTCTTCCCACTGTAAACACAGCTGTTTTTTTTTCAGAAAAAACATTGCGTGTAGTTTTGGTCATAACTCTGGTTTTACGTGGCCCATCGATACAATTCAAAAACTGGTATACAGTTCCAAGTCTGCACTTTTGACCCAAGTTGAAATTGAGACTCTTAGTCGTTGCATCTTGTAGCTGTGTTGTCTTAAATTGGTCATGTGATTTTGACGCACTGGCGCGTCCGTCAACCCCAGAGGGTTAACCCTCTGGGCTCTATCCTGGCCATTTGTGGCCACTTTACTTTTCTTTTTTCAACCATCTTCGTTCTGTTAATGCAAATGGGATGAAACTTCCCAAAGGTGTGTATTTTTTTAAAGATTTTTTTAATTTTCAACATCAGCTCCTTAATAATATCAATAATATTCACTATACACCAAATTGTTCCTCTTGACTCTATCGTGGCCATTTTTGGCCAATTGAAACCCATTATAACCACGTTTTTTGATTCCTTGTTATTGACAGTAATATATCATGAAAATTGTACTTTTTAATTATTATTTTTTTTACCAAATTACATCATTTACCCATTTTTGGCCAAACAAGCAATTTCATGTAATATTCCGAGTTTCTAGTAGTGGCCTTTGATGGCTTAACACACTCCAATGGACCAAAATAATGAAACAATTTTGACATAGGTTTGATGTTGAGGATCTAATAGTTTGTGTTTTTGCATGACATTGCAGTACAAACATGTATTTGCAAGATAGACTCTTCTCTTGCTCTCGGCGAAGGCAGTCGCACTTTTTTCCCCTCCTCCTCTCCTCTCCCTTAGCTTCCCTGCTTAGCCTGTTGTGTCCTTGTCTAGTCTCGTGTTTTATGTATTACTTTTCCCTGGAACATTCTCTCACAGTCTGTTCTCTAAAACCTAAAAGAAGAATTATGGATTTGATCAACTGGTCCCTGAATGCAATTGACACCCCTTTCTAAACGAGAATTCTGGGCTCAGGTGAGCCTTAGTGCTGAAGATATCTACCTATTCGGAACTATGATAACAGGGTTCTTGCTGATCGGAGCTGGCTTGGCCCTGACTTATCGAAGAATTAAGGAAGCGGAACCGGCTGTTCAAACCCCCACAAGGCTGCCCGCTGGGATTGAAACGATGGGACGAGGCGTGAGTTTCTCAAAATGGGCTCATTGAGTGCAGCACGGATAAGATCTTGGAGAACCGCACGGCTGCCGTGAATACTCAGAAGAAGACCTCTTAGTGCAAACTGGATTACATCTGCAGGGGCTTGCTCAGAATAACACCTCTGAGCGCAAATTGGATCACATCTTGGGAAGCGCACTGCAGTCATGAGTTCTCAGAATCTGCTCTTTGAGCACAAAAATGACAACATCACAGAGCGTAAGTTTGATAACATCATGAAGAAGCTTGCAGCTCTCCAACGGGAGATTGAGAGACCAGTGTTGGACTGTTAGAACAGCTTTGAAATTCATATGAGTTGTTTGCAGTAGTAGCAGTCACTGGCAATATGGCAAGAAGATCATCACTGCTTCAAGCACTGCCTATATGATCTGGTCAGAGAGCAAGGACAGCAAGCAGTCCTCTGCCCTTGAAGAAAAGACATCTGCCCAAGATGAAGAAACTTCCTCTCCAGAAGATGAGGGGACAATCTCCAAAGAGGCTGACTGCGTCACCACTGATGATGAGTACTAGCCAGTGCCTGAATCCTCTTCTTTGGGGGAGGATTGGAGTTGGGGGGCATGGAGGTGGAGGCCGAGCAACTGATGGAAAAGAACATAGGAGCATTGTCTGAGACCGAGGAGCCGGTGACTGAGTGGATTCCTCATGAAAGGAAAACCCTGTGGGTCCCACCACTGAAGAGAGACTTCTCTACAATCCAGTACCCACTGGTATCAAATCAGGGGTCACCCTGTGTGCAGTGTCCTGCATTAGCAGCCTGGGATCTACTTTTGACTTCTTTATAACAAAGATCTTTTAGCTGCTGTGCGCCCTTACAAACCTGCACAGGAGGCGATGGTGTGAGGATTGGAGGATTATTGATGAAGTGGAGATATGAGCCTAAACCAGAATAAAGCAATACATGCATGTTGGATGACAACACTGGAAGTTCTCAGGAAGTAAACAATGGCATGGGGTTCAGACTCCAACTGACGTAGGAGCTCCAAGGACAACGTCTTTCCTTCGGTCACCTTGGCAGAGGAACTCCCCAGATGAAAACTGGCACAGGGGAAAAAAACCAGAGCTTCATCCTCAGCTCCTCCAGTTGAAACAGAGGAAGATTTTGTTGTGTGTCTTTGACTTGTAGCCTGTAGCCCTGACCCCCATCGT
>NW_005188491.1:19300-20933 GCF_000239375.1 Pundamilia nyererei
GAAGTTTCTATTCTCTGTATGTCCTGTACATGTGGCAGAATTGACAATAAAGTTGACTTTGACTTGACTTGACTTGAGTTGTAGAAGGAAAACTAACTGATGGCTCCTGGCTCTTTTCTCCAATTTCCTCGATGTCTTGGGATACGATGCCTTTGCCCCGCCGTAAACAACTTCACTGACGTGGGGGAGTCCTCTACAACCTACAAATGAAGAGTGATCCTGGGAGAGCTGGAGCACATATTGGTGAACTTAACAACTCAAGACAACCTTGTCCCTGATTCTCAGCCACTTCTGCCATTGATCTCAAGATACAGTAGTCTGAACCAGAGTGTGACCCACAAAACAAAATGAGAAGAAGATGCAAAAGGCGCACCTCCAGGATTGGTACAGCAGCTCCTTGCACCAGGTGTAGAAAGTGTGCCTACAAAAACCACTCTACTGAGGTTAGTACATCTTGCTGCTAATGAGGATGCACACAGAAGCACACACACTGGAAACACACCATTTGTGATTTTCTTTTTGGCCATTCATTCACTCCCCCCCGTCCCCAATAAAAAGAAAGTAAGAGTAAATCATTGTTACTGTTACTGTTACTGACCTGCAATGATGATAAAAATAAATATTAGATTTCATCATGCATATGCTAAAAAATGTGAACTTTATTACTATTTTCCCCCAAAAGCGTAGTAATAATACATAATCTGACTGGTATTCAAAGGGTATAATATCTGAATTTGAATTATATTTTGGTTATCATGACTAGGGCTGGTGCTAATTTAAAAAATCAAGTCAATGAAAGTAGAAAAATGTTTTAATATATCTTAATTTCATAGTATTTTGTGAACATAAACAGGGGTGCTCCATTTTTGGCCACGAACAAGCTGAGAGGCAGTTTTTTTCTGTCACTGCAGAAAAAAACAAAGATCCATATAACTCATTGATACTTTTAATTATTACTATGCATCTAACCTCCATCATGGTTAGAAAATAAATCAGTTTGCAAGTATTATTTAGAAAAAATGGGGATTTTTATACTTTTTATCCCTATATAAATCATTAAAATTATCTGATGTAACTGGTATTTAAAGGGTTAAAATTCTGGATTTGATTGAAATTTTGGTCTTGATGATCAGCACTCATGCTAATCTAAAAAATCAAGTCAAAAAACTGGAAGTTTTCCTTAATATATATGAATTTTATCGCATTTTTGTAAACGTAAACAGGGGGTGGCCATTTTTGGCCACCACCAAGCTGAGAGGGAGTTTTTTTTTTTTCTGTCACTGCACAAAAAAACAAAGATGCATAAAGCTCATTGATACTGTTAATTATTGCTATGCATCCAACCTCCACCATGGGTAGAAAATAAATCAGATGGCATTTTTTGTTTGGAAAAAAAATGGGGGTTTTATGATTTTTTCCATTTATGAGTTCCTAGGATTATTCAATTTCAATTCAATTCAACTTTTTTTTAATATAGAGCCAAATCACAACAATAGTCGCCTCAAGGCGCTTTATATTGTACAGTAGATCACACAATAATAGATACAGAGAAAAACCCAACAATCATATGACCCCCTATGAGCAAGCACTTTGGCGACAGTGGGAAGGAAAAACTCCCTTTTAACAGGAAGAA
>NW_005188491.1:22460-23886 GCF_000239375.1 Pundamilia nyererei
CTTGAAGGCCTGTGGTACATAGCCGATTATTAGAGATAGGTTGATCATATTTAAGATTGAAGCATTAATTAATGGCAGGACTTCTTTGAGCAGTTTTGTAGGAATGAGGTCTAAAAGACACGTTGATGGTTTGGAGGAAGTAATTATTGAAGTTAACTCTGAAAGATCAATTGGAGAAAAAGAGTCTAACTTAACATCAATGGTACTAAAAGTAGCTGTAGATAATATTACATCTGTGAGATGATTATTGGTAATTTTTTTTCTCTAATGATTAAAATTTTATTTGTGAACAAGTTCATGAAGTCATTACTAGTTAATGTTAAAGGGATGGTTGACTCAACAGAACTCTGACATTTTTGTCAGCCTGGCTACAGTGCTGAAGAGAAACCTGGGGTTGTTCTTATTTTCCTCAATCAGTGACAAATAGTAAGATGTTCTGGCTTTGCGGAGGGCTTTCTTATAAAGCAACAAACTATTTCTCCAGGCTAAATGATGATCCTCTAAATTTGTGACACGCCATTTCCTCTCCAGCTTACGAGTCATCTGCTTTAGGCTACGTGTTTGAGAATTATACCACGGAGTCAGATACTTCGGATTTGAGGCCTTAGTCATCACAGTAGCTACAGTATCCAGAGTTGTACGTAGTGAGGAGGTAAAATTATTAACAAGATAATCAACCTCTGTTGGAGTAGTGTTCAGGTAGCTGCTCTGCTCTGTGTTGGTACAGGCCATTGAAGATGATAACAGTGGGTGGATTATATTCTTAAACTTAGTTACAGCGCTTTCAGAAAGACATCTACTGTGCTAAAGTTTACACTCCAATGCTGTGTAATCAATTATTGTAAATGTAAATGTTATCAGGAAATAATCAGACAGGAGAGGGTTTTCAGGAAACACTGTTAAATGTTCAGTTTCTATGCCATATGTTAAAACAAGATCTAGAGTGTGATTAAAGTGGTGGGTGGGTTCTTTTACATTTTGAGAGAAGCCAATTGAGTCTAATAACAGATTAAATGCCATGTTGAGGCTGTCATTCTTGGCATCTACATGGATGTTAAAATCACCCACAATAATTATTTTATCTGCGCTGAGCACTAAATCAGATAAAAAGTCTGAGAAATCAGAGAGGAACTGTGTATTTTTATGTTTAAATTGTCTATTGCTGGTTTTTACTTTGTTTTTTGTCTGTTTGGGAGCTGACACAATCTCAATAGAGAAGGGTTTTTGGGGGGTTAGCAGGAGGAGAGAAGCTGCAGAGAGGCATGTAAGACTACAACTCTGCTTCCTGGTCCCAACTCTGGATTGTCACATTTTGAGGGGTTAGGCATTTCTAGAAATGAGAGCTGCTCCATCCAAAATGCGATGGATGCCGTCTCTCCTAACAAGACCAGGTTTCCTCCAGAAGGTTTGCCAATTATCTATGAAG
>NW_005188492.1:0-18169 GCF_000239375.1 Pundamilia nyererei
AAACGTTCAGTCTAGCCTTAGGCCTAATCCATGTCTGAGAAAATGGCTAAAAAGGTGTAAATGGCTAAAAGTATTACAGAAATACTGAATGCGTGGTGATAGAAGGGCAATAAAAAAAACTTTTAAAGAAATGGATCAGTGGAAAATTGAGCAACTTGACCAAGATACTGAGATTAACTGTATGACAAATTCTTTGCAAAAACCCCCACTTTGAGTATGCAGTAAATGACATCTGGTTTATTCACCTCTAATGAATGAATTGTGTGATGTTACAGAAGAGGTAGTTTAGCTCATGTGGCAAGTCTTAAAAAAACCTGTAACCACTGCTGTCATAAAGATAGTTGTGATTCCCTCTCACCTAGAATTCTTCCGGTCTTAGGCCTCGTACGCTGCATGTCAAAACTGAAAGCTGCCTACCAAAATGTGTTCTAAATAAGAATCTATTTAAAACTGAATTATATATGAAAAGTTAAAGCTTTATGCCAAAAGAAAGGATTTTAAATAAGCTTTTTTGAGGATTTGTCCATGCACTGAAAAGGTCCCATCACAACTGCGAACAAAAGCAAGCAGTGAAATTGCTTATTTCCTGTTTTTGCACCTTTGCTCTCACACTCGTTTGCATGTTGCTGGCAAATAGTTTGGAAAGCAGTCTGTTTGATTTTTTAAAAAGAAAGAAAGAAATGATAAAGACGCCCAGGAAATGCTTCTTTTCCCCCCCCTCCCCCACAGAGACTGAAGACTAGGAACAAAAGTAAAGACAACAGGGTGTCAGAGCAATCAACAAGATAATTGCATCATCATTGAGCTTCACCGTTTTCTGTGAAAATAAATGTTCCTCCCATGACTGTTATGTTCTATATGCAACAGGGATACGATTTCTTTCAAGACGTAGCTATAACAAATTGGATTTTTTTTTTTCTTTGTGCATGTCTGTTATGTTTTTTTTCTGAATACACACAAACTGTTCAAACTCGATAAACTGCACCTCGTTAAAAGCCCATGGGTGCACGAGGGAGAAGAAGTGATGGATGCAAACAGAATCCCGAGCACATCATCCAAAGCCAGCAGAGAAATCAGCAGCATTACCATCCTTGGCTGTTCTGTCCAATTACAGTACACTGAAGTTTTATTAGCATCAAAGGAGCTACTTAGTATGAGAGTCTCAGCAGCGGTAGCAGACTCATCTCTTACAACCTAAGTGTGCCTTTAAAAATGTACATAAGGAATAGCCTTTTCTTTCATTGTTTGTCTTTGCAGGAAAGAAATGCTTAGCGTTCCTAACACTGGACAATGATTTAAAGTCAATGTTCGAATGCACGAGATTCAAGGATTTTCCCTCTGTAAACACTGCTGTACATCTGGGTGCGCACATTCTAACACCCCTATATACAGCGCAGTGCTATATATACATATACCATATCTGTTACAGTCATGTAGGGTAATTCAAGTCAAGAGTGCATTTACTACACACTCACTGGCCACTTCATCAGGTACACCAGTTCAACTGATCATTAACGCAAATATCTAACAGTTAACCACACAGAACCAACTCGGTGTTTTTAGGTGCGTAGACATGGTCAACACAATCTGCTAACGTTCAAAGTGAGCAACAGAAAGAGAAAGAAAAGTGATTTAAGTCACGTTGAAGACTTTAAACATGGCATGGTTGTTGGTGCCAGATGGGCTGGTCTGAGGATTTGTTGATAATGGTCTGAGAAAAAAAGGAAAAGCAGTGAGCGAACTTGTCTCTTTGATTCCAGAGTTTGGAAGAATAGCCAGACTGCTTTGAGCTGATAGGAAGGCCATAGTAAATGAAATAACCACTTGATACAATCATGGTTTGCAGAAGAGCATCTCTTAATGCACAACAGGTTGAACATGGACAGCAATGGGTTACAGCAGCCAAGACCACACCAGGTGCCATTCCTGTTAACTTCTAACTGAGGCTCACCAAAACTGGACAATAGAAGATTGGAGAAACATTGCCTGAACTGATGAGCCTCGATTTCTTTGCAACATTTGGGTAGGAGGGTCAGAATTTGAATCCAATCCAATCCTGAAGGCAAAATGCGTCCAAGCTGGTACTAGCATAGTAGAACTAATGAAATGGTTGTGAGTGTACCCTTATGTGGTTTCTGAGAAGACTAAAAAATGTGGTAAGTGGAATTATATATAGTCATGATATCAGACATTCATTACCAGTAATGTCAAAAAATGTCAACAGCTATGGAAAATATGAGAAAAGCATAATGCCATCAGTTTGTCTTCAGCGTCATTTATTTTGTTTTCTGTCTGTTTCGGGAACGTGGCGTTGGTGACAGCGAGCTTATAGTGTCTATGTTTTTGTCTTTTTATGGTGGGAGGTGACAAACACAGGGGTACAATAACACCACTTATATGCTGCGTAACCAGATAGTTACAGGTGCTAGTTTAAATGATCATACATGTATTTGCATTTCATCTATGTTTCATTCTCATTACTGGTGTATTGCGAAAAACGTCTTTTTCAAGTTCAGCATTTTTAAATGCATGCATGGTTTTGAATGTGGGTTTTCTTCTCAGCATGTATTTGTATACCATTATCTAAAAAAAAATAAAAAAAGAACTTGACAAAAGATGGAAAGTGTAAAATCTAGCCAGATAAAAGGGCCAATAAGACCCAGTGACACTGAGTTTCAGAAAGTAACTGGGCTCTGTCCCTCTCTCTGTGTCATACAGGCCCATACTGGGGTGTGGGGTGTCTGGGACGGGACTCTAATCTTAGTCGTGCAGCACCCAAACATCCTCTGCTGCCGTGTCTACAGATAAAGCACACGGATCAACTTGCGTTTGCCTATCACATGATACAAGACAAACCCTACGTATGTAAACACTCGTTCTGAGAAATAAAGGAAATTAAAGAGCGAGCGAGACCTTTTTATAGTCCCTGGGTGAGATGAGCACAGTTAAAAGCAGCATTTGTTCATGTTTGCTTTATTAATAACGACTGATGAAAAAATAACTCCACTCCAAGGGGGCATCAGAAAGGTTACAGCAACTATTATTTCTCATCAGTGTCCCGCACTCAAACACGTGTAAGCTCTTGAAGGCGTTTGCAGCCTGCAAGCATATGCTTAAAGCCCATGTGTTGTGGGGACAGTCAAGCTATTGATTATTAAAACACACTCACAGTTATCTTTTAAGTTCTTTAAAACTGATGCTAATATGTGACGTTCCGCTTGCATGACACACACGTGTGCCCTTGCTGAACTGGGAGAACCACATGCAACCGTAGGCTAGTTTCACTACTGTGAAATATTTCCTCTAAGGAGTAATTTTAGCATTATTTGCAATATAAACCAGAAACTGAGATATTCTTACAATTTAAACCATAAATTACACAGGAATTAAGGTTCTGGCTCTGTTGGGTGGCTGGCACTGACTCTTTCTGCTACTCGTCTTTGCCCGTACTTAAAGAACTCAAGCTCATTTGCTTATGTTAAACTGGTTAAACCTTTTACCTAGACGTCCTTTCAGTAACTGTTCCTGGCAGATTTTTTGATCCAATTAAAGTCTTCCTACTTGGACTCTTCACATTTTCAAGATGTAAGCACTCCCAAAAAGTTGTTATAACAATGTCAGCTTTAAGTCTCTTAAATTTTAACTTCTCTTTGTCACATCTGTGAGCTAAATAGTTTCAAGTTCTGAGCTTTTGCTCAGAACTTGCTCAGAACTAAGACAAGTAGTGAAGCTGTGATTGTTTCCCTGTGTTGGGGTCGTACATTAGAAAGCACGTTTAGTTCCCTAACATTTGTGAGCATTAGATACTTTCTTTGTGGTTTGTCGTGGATTAAATCTAATAGAATGGCAAAATAATCTGAATAGTTTTTGGAAACCAAGCTCACAGTTGGCTAACTGGAATAAAATTCATTTAATTAAAAGTAGAAGAGCCAATATTGACCAAAAGTGTCAATAGCAAAAAATGCCACTTGCAAACTAACTCAAATGACATATTTATTCATCAGCTGGAATGATGTCAAAGGTTATTTTTGTTTTTTTCATATTTGAATCATCCACATGCGTTCAACGCGCCGTCATCCCTTACACCTGACCAAGCAACAACAAGACCCGAGGATACTCACATTCCTTTGTCCCCATACGTGTTAAAGAACTCCATGTGGTTGCAGGCTTGGATCCAGCCGATGGTCCACGTCTCCTTAGCTGCTACTGGTGGCACCAGTATTCGGGCGTTCGCTCGAAAGTGCGGCGTCCGGTAGCGCAAGACCACGCCGGATGTCTCGTCGATGCTGGTGGGGTTGGAGTCGATAGTAGCGTTCAGCTCCAGGATGACGATGCTGTCTCGGAAACTCTTGGGCTTACATCTGATACTCTGGATGCAGCCCATTGCATTAAATAGCAACACAGTCCACAAGAACGTCCAGCAGTCTGGAGGAGAGGAAAGACGCATGGAAACAAGCAAACGATCACCACAGTTGGTTCCACATCATGTTTCCCCAACAGAGAGAAGAAAAAATGGTTTACCAGCACAAAGAAAGTATTTATATGAAGCAATGTTTCTCACGAAAAGCCATGCATTCTTTTTCTTTTATCCAAAACTACAAAAGAAGGCAGGCCTAGAAAATCTTCACAACAGAGCGCATGCTTCCCAGTGCGTGAACGCAGCTTCACCAAAACAGGCTCTGGCACCAGAAATGTTCTTATCCGAGCGCAGATGTTTTCATGCTGCCAAAGTTACAAGACACTGCCACACAAAGTTCTGGCCTTTGGGCAAAGTGGGTCCATTTGGAAAGGTTCGTGGCATGTATGAGCTAAATAATTAACACTCGCAAAAAAAAACAACTACTTGTGTTACAGCTTGGCATCAGATTCTCCTTTGCGTGTGCACTCAAAAGATATAACCCTGTGACTGCGTCCAGCTGGTGACGAGAATCCTAATCACAAATATTGGAGGTTTTCAAGAGTGGACGCCCACAGTTTAAAATGCCTCGAGTGTAACGCGGAGCAGCCGAAAGTCCGTTTAACAAAAGCGTAAAATGTTCCACCAAACTTAAAATATTGGCTTCAGTTTCTCATAAGGAAAAGTACCATTGAACGCTACATCTGCGAAGCAGAGGTTCTGGCAGTACAATTACGAACTGAGGTCTGTTTTTTTTCTTTCCCGTTTTTAAAGCCGACAAAGCAACATGCAAAAAAAAAAAGAAGAAGAAAGAAAGTCTACCTATAAAACAATTCACTGGAAAGTCTCCACTGAATTGTTTGGGGCGAAATCCTGGAGAAATTCAGCGTAAACGGCGGCTCGCACAGTTCTCCGGTCACAGAGGTAATTCCGTTATCTCCTTCCACAACCGATCCCGTTATTTATTTCTTCGTCCCCTTCTCTCCCCTTTCCTTCCAATTGCAAACAATTTCAGCGTCCCGTTAACAGAGGTAGCATTTCTCCGAGCGCTGACAGTCTGGTCGAGTTTGAGACTGAGCACCGCAACATCCAAAAGGACGGCGCCGGGTCAACTTTTGCGACCATTCCACGGGATCAGGTGTCAAACTAAATAAAAAATAATAATAATATATAGATACAAAATATGTATAATGCAGCTCTGATGGAAGAAATTCCAACTGTTACATAGTTCGACCGAGCGGACAGCTGCAGTGCTCCGAGAGATGGGCTGCAGTTCAGCCTAAATTCCTGCACAAGCTGTCATTTCTCCGCGCTCGTCCCATCTCTGCCTCGGCAGGTTCACCCCGACACGCATTGGTCTATCTGAGCTGCCTGGGAAGCAGCTTTTAGTAGTCTTCCTGACGACACTTCCGCTCTGCGAGTGTTGCAAGCATGCTGGGAAATGGAGGCTAAAGGTCCCTCATTTTGAGAAGGTTATAATTATAACTGATAACATATAATTAGTAAGTGATTTTTGAGAGCCTAAAAGAGCCCCCACAGGTAACTTAAGACGCGTGTCCGCTCTCTTTGGGTGGTATTGAAAATTTGGACACAGACAAATGAAATCATCTTTGTGGGGGTTTTGGAAATGTCTTTCCACTGACTAATCAGTGGATCACAGTCAGCTTTAAATAAATTATAAATGATTGATAAATTTTGATTTACTTATGTATTTTGCTGTAGTGTGGCAGTAGCAGACAACAAATGGTCTGATCGGTGCGATAAATTCTGTAAAAATGTAGGTTGTGTGCTCATCGCTTTTTCTTTTCTTTTCTTTTTTTTCTCTCTTTTTTTTTAACCATTTCTGAACATTTGAAATAGTTTCCGTGGCCCTCCATAAGCCCTGCCCCCTGTCTTTGTGTGTAATAAAGCCGAATGCGGGGTTTCTGTGAGTCCTGGCGCTGTCTGTTTAAGCACCTTGGAGAACTCCGCTCTCGGCGCTGGAGCGCAGCGCCCAGGCTGAATCGGGAATCGTGCGTAAGCTACGTCAAATCCGCCAGGAACAAGCAAACGCTGCACTGCCTGCGCTGCGCTGCCTTGTCTTTTCCCTTTTCTTGTCGACGGTTTGGTGATTGTCAACTTTCCTCTGATTTTGCGCGGATCGCTTTATATACGTGAACGTCCTCTCTGTATATCGGAGAGGATTTAGAGAGATGTGCGCGCTCCCGTGCTCTCCTTTCTTCGCTCGGTAAGATGACAACGCCGTGTCTTTCGTAGTCTCTTTACACAGTGTTTTCCTTTCTTCTTTTGTTTTAAATTTGCACTGAGCTTGATTTCCACCAAAAGCACGCGCAGTGAGGCACCTGTTAGTGGTGTATCGGTGCGTAACGAAATGCTCATGTTGTAATTTTTATCTCCGTGCTTTAGATCGTGTTTCTCTGGATTGGACGGAGCAGATGCTATTCAATACACTCTTCCTCCCCGCATGGCATAAACACCACAGACAACGTGCATTCCAGCGTGTCTAAATATATCTATTAAGGCCACAGGAGGTGGGGGAGGAGTGGTGTAGGCAGGGGAGGGGAGGGGGGTTTATCCTGGGACATTTCACTGTCTTGCACCACTTGCATTATCTTCTGGAGATTGGCAATCGGTTATTATAGCCACAGAAGAAAACTTGGCCCCAACACCCCCAGTATGCCCTCCAGTGTGAGATCCAGGGCGCGGGAGAGAAACAGCGTCCTGGGCAGACCTGAGTTTATGTCCCTCAACCATCAGCCCCTCTGTAGCGGCGGGGCCCCCGCTGAGAGCCGAGGCAGCTCAAGGCGACTGGGTCAAATCAAGCACCAAACAAGTCAGCAGAGTGAAGAACCTACCGACAGAGGCAGCAGGGACAGAAGAGAGTCCACCAAAATGCCAGAGGAAGACTGCATGCAGCTGAACCCTTCCTTCAAAGGAATAGCAATGAACTCCCTGCTTGCCATTGACATCTGCCTGTCCAAGCGCATGGGGGTGTGCGCCTACACGTCGTCCTCCTGGGGAGGCTGCCGCTCCATGGTTGCTCTGTTGGCTCTCACAGGGCATGGCATCACGTGGATCATTGGCACTATCGTGTGTCTCACACGGAGTAATACCCTGGCTGGACAGGAGGTCCTAGTCAACCTGCTGCTGGGTAAATGCCACACCACACTCACCAACCTCTGTCGTTCAGTACCCAAAATGCACCACGCAGCCATACCTGGCACCCACAGTGACACAGTGTCTTTCCCGCTTCTGTCCTTCTCACACTTGAAACCAGCCAGCTGTGCCAAAAATGAGCTTGCCAAATGAGTTTCAGTGTATTCGGCCTCCCAGTGCAGGGGTTTATTGACAAACAAGTGTGGGTGACATTTTCTGAAGGCACATTTCACAAGTGTTTATAGACTGTATCACGTCTGCTTAATATTACTTGAACTGCTGCTTTTATAGTAGAGCAATGAGAATCTCAACATTTGATACCTTTTCCCAGTTGTCAATAAGCAACAGAGAGGAAAACCTGCAAATTCAGAAAGAAAAAGACAAAATATCACCTAGTCTCAGTTTTTTTTTTTTAGTGAAGTCACAACTGCGTATTGAGGTTCCTATGCAGGCAATGTAACCTTTATCATTTTCTCATCTAGTAAATCTTCAGTTTTCCGGTTTGGATTTAACTTTCAAGTATATTCGAATCAAACTGGTAACACAGAACAGTCTAATACTGTCAAAGCAGTCAATCATTCAAGCAAAAGTTGTCTTTTGCAGTACGTTTCTGTCAAATTGTATCACTCAGTGATGATTACTCAGAACCTTCTGAACCGTCTTCATTAAAACATATGAATCTGAAATCTGTGGGCAAGATTCTTTCCACCGCAGGTTTTCTGGTTCCTATTTGTACTCTGTTTGTAGTTCGAGTAGACTAATCAACTGACCAACCACGTCTGAGGTGCCTCTGATTGCATTTAGAGTTAAACTGTATGCGGCAAGAGCAAAAGAGAGACTTCATCTGCTGAAACTCAACCTGGAAACTTCCTTTCTTTGATCTGTCTGCATTCGTTGGAACAGGAAGTAGACAGGAAGTTCTTGTTGTACTGAAAGCCCGGACAAATTGACCCATGCCCCCAAAGGCAAAATCAGCAGTCATACATAACAATAACAACTTTATATGTATAGCACTTTTTAAAACAAACAGTTACAAAGTGCTTCACAATTTGGATAAAAACACTTAAAAAAGTCTAAATGGTTACACATGCAAACACAGAGTCAAGCCCACAGGCTTTCATTCATTCCTACATACACACATGTTAGCAGAACAGAAGGTCACAGATAATGGGCAGAAGATTAAAGATCTGCAGTTAAGAAGGGCAGTAACTGCTGGACTTAGAGGCTTTGAGGGCTGTGATTTAGAGGGCAAAGGAATTAGATGATTAAGTCCGGAAGTAGAAATTTGATGAAAATGAGACAGTTTGCTTCTGTGCCTTTATAATTACAGGGATTGGTAAAAAAAACGGCAGCATCAGTGAAATATGAGGTTGGTGAAATACTATAACTGGGTCTTTTTGTTTGAAATTGTGATCTTGGTTTATTAAAACGGATAATGGGCATTATGAACACAGGAGGGCAATCCGGCATACTCAGTTGGTGAGGCCTGAAAGGGGAGCTGCTAAATAAAGCACAACTAATCATTACCAGACTAGCTGCTGTCATGCCAAAACGTGATTTCTGTTGTTTCTGTGTTTTTCATGTGTAATATTGTTGTTTATAATGGCAAATAGGCTGTAGTGAACAAGATTAAGAAAGAGGTTATATATAAAATTAAAAAACTGCCTGTTTTGAAAGCGTCTTTATGATTCTGACATGACATTATAATCTATTCAGTCCTTTTTGGCTAATTAGAAAATCTTTATGGAACTATTATCTTATATTTGTTGCCCTCTTGGCCGGCTCACTCTTGAAAGGGACATTTCTAACGCCAGTGAAACTTTTAATCCGGATAAATGCAGGATAGAAAAAAGTCACTTTGCCAAAAGCTGATTGCAGCTTCTGTCTTGTGACAGGAATTTGCTCTGTGACCCAAAATAACTTTATATGTTAGACAGATTATATACCAACAAGTCATTTACAACAATTTAAATACTTTTCTTTTCTTTTTTTTGCCAAATCGGGGAAAATCAGTTTTTGGCATGACAGATTAAGGCTGTGTGTTCTTACGCAAGAGAAGTGCATAGTCCTTACTTTGTGCCCAGAAAGGAGAATGCTGTAACTGTAGCATCCTACGCTGGGATGAGGTCCGTTTATTTGGCTTCATGATGGGGTTGCCGGCCGCTCTGGTGTCATCAGCCACCAGTGGTGGAAAAGCTGCAGTGTTATCAGGCATTGTTTCTGGGTCCACACCCGCTTGGCCGTCCACATGGAGTAAGTTGTCATCAGGCATTGCTGTGTAGCAGCTGGAGAGGTTCAGGCTGGGTGGAGAAACAGCACCACTCTGATCCCTCAGGCAGCTATGGACCATCACTTCAGCCCGGGACGACTGATGGGTAGATATCGAGCAGGAGGAGGGCTGAGGACCGGTGACAGTGTCCCACAGCACAGTGTCCTGGCTGCATTGAGTGAAGCAGACTTTTTAGTTTGACCATGCGTCACATCTATGAAGCTGGACAACAGTGAGTCCTTCACATTAAGTTCTTTCAATTCGAGACCCTTCAAACATCCTCTTTTGAAGTTTTTATTTGTGTTCATGAGCAGTTGTACAAACAATGCAAAGGCCCAGGTTCCTAAGAATGGGTTCACACGTTGCTCTTACAAGTCCTGTTACTGACTCAGTACTGGGTTATTGTTTCCATCAGTAACTACATAAAGCTTTACTACAGCACATTTAATATTATCCTGCAGCAAAATTTTGATCTCACTACATCAGATCAGAATTTTCTGAAAGTCTGGGGGACCTGTGTGTATGCTTGTTCATGTGCAGGCATGCACACATAAACACAGTCCCAAACACAGATTAAAGACCAAACAGAAACACAAATCTTGTGTAGCTGTAGCTACATTGAGCTCTGAGTGGGAGCTATTAAATCTCTGGATTTGGGACACTGTTGAATTGTGTTTGGGACTTTTTTTTTTGCCCTAAGTGCTTGCTCAATATTTGTTGGTTGCAGGATAATTTCTGGTCTGTTGAAGTCTGTCGGGAGAAAATATCCCAACATGGTCAACAGAGGGAAGAGGAATTAATGTTAAATACTCGCTGAAAGTATATTTTGTTTTTATCTATCGGGGAAACTAATCAGCCATGACTGGTCTGTCGGGATTAGTTTGATTCAGCCCACTGTTGCAAACACGTGGTGCTGTGCAGCGTAGAAATGTTTCTCCTTTAGGTTTTAAGTTGTTTTACTCGCACGCAACCTGGGACCTTCTCAAAGACTATTAAACATGTCAGAGACGTGTCTTAGCTGTGGAGGGGATGTTCCTATTTTTATCAGGTGTGGTTTGTGTGTGTGCGGCTTTGTTTCTACTTTTAAAGTACTCAAGTTTATTTCATGTTATATTATCATCTATATGGTTCTGTTAAGCATGCAGGTAAGATTGCAACATTATTGTCAGCATCCATTTCACTGCTATTACAAGGATGAATGAGAGAGAGTCCGGTGTGCTCTGAATAACCATCTCTCTGTGCCGAGGCCTGTGTGCAGGGTGACAGTAACAAACAGACAGGATTAGGTCATGCTCACCCAGCTGTTGTCTCTAATTAATTTTTCATCATGCTTGATGGAACAGATAGCTCAGTATTAAGCTTTATGTTTCAAGGGGCTTACCTGTGTAGCCCTCCTTCCCTTCTTTTTGTCTTTTGAGAAGCAATAAATGAATGGTGTTTTTTGATGTCAAACACATATAGACAAAGCATTTGTGAAGTATCTCAGTGTTGCAGCGCAGGGTATGTCTGTTTGAGATGAGGAAATTTCAACAATCTTTCCACTTTTAGCTGTTTAGGTGGATTCCCCAAAGCTCTTAGTTTGATTACCAGCTCGACTTTCACTATATGTCACCCTCCTGCTCCTTTGTTCTTGTATTTCGTGTCTTTCTCGCATTGTACTTTCCAATAATGGCAAAAATGGCACAAAAAACATTGTGCCTCCATGCCGCCCCCTCCAATACAAAAAACCTTATATAAATACATGTAACCTCCCTTGTTGAAAAGTAAATGTGAACAACAGCAAACATAGAAAAATGACTTGCTGTGGTCATTACTGTGTTTTACATCTATGTAGAGTATATAGAGCAGGACTATAAGTGCATGTGAGCTGACTAACCACAGTGTGTATGTTAGAATACGCGACAGACTGACTACTCCTTCTGTTTCTCAGCAGCGCGTAGCAGCCTGACCTACTGTCTGCTCACGCCTGCTACACTTCCTAGAATCGGAGTTTCCACCCTCAAACGGCAAATCTAAGTTCATCACCTCAAATCTTAGATGACGTACTTCTGAAAACGAACCACAATGCTGACCGCAGGTTTGCAGGACAATCTTTCACAGCAGGAGCACAGAGAAAATCTTAGTTTGTCTGCAGTGACAGCAAACCTTAGAGAACCTCAGTCGCAAAGAGACTTGTGCTTACAGCCGATACGATGCGTCACCGTTTGGCTGCAAGCACCGTCCCCGTCTGCTGAGATGGCACAATGGGGCCGTGCAGCAAAGACCCCAAATGTCCTTCCATTGCACCTCTACTCAATATCAGTTGGCATCTTATGCCTCGTTTTATTTTAACTATAACAAAATTTTACCTCCCAATTGGTGATATTTCCAAGTTGTAGGCCTTTGAGGTACTTTTTTTTCTCTATAACCAACACTAAGCGTCAGTATTATGGGATATATTATTGCTTCATTAACAAAATGATGACACCAATTTGATGTCTGTGACATAGAATCAAGCATTGGTACTGTGGATGTTTTAGTGCGGCTGCTTATGAAAGGTCTCCTCTTTTTTTTTTATCTGCATTTTGATTCCAGGCTCATCTTCAATCTGTCAAATGATTTTCTGTCATATTTTAACACTCATCGTTGGTGTTCTGTGTAAGAGCTGGGAATCATCACACTGATCAAACATCTTTAGTCAGTGGATGAGCCAGCAGACGAGGTCCTAGCAACTGGAATTCCCCCCTTCTAAAGTTCAGAAAATTCAGTAAAAGAGACCTGTTATTTTACGCCAAAACAAATCTGTAACAAGCCCAAAAAGCAATGAAGCCACAAATTGCAAATAGACCGTGTGAGACCCTGTAGGGCTTGTAACTGGGGAAAAATTCACTGCATGAGTGTAAAATTTAAACAGACTAAATTCACTGTGCAGAACAATTCGTCTGATTCTGAGGGAACTTTTTCAGATTTAGTTGATTTTATATGCATGGACACATTGTATTGCCTTTAATGAGCTGAGATTGATTTTGAAAGAACAGTCCCTTTAGGATAGCAAGTATTAGAGCAGTATAACTAGTACCTCACACACTTGACAGTTATTTAGCGTAGGCTTGGTTTAGTGAGTGTGAAGATGGCTTTAAATGGCTTTATTGATGGTCAGAGTAGAAATATTTTTGGGGAGTGCTGTGGAGTTATAAAAGGCGTCTCCGAATGTCTGGTATGTGAAGCAAATGTTACTCGCTGGTTAGTACTAGTCACCGAAATATCTACTTACACATTTACTGCAGTTGTTCTGTTTTATGTGAAGACTAACAAATGGACCAATAGTTTTATAAAACTGATTATTGAGTTGATGTCTATTTGATTTTTTTAAAAAGCTACATCCATCCCCATTAATCATCTCACACCTTAGAGATGTCCAGTTAGGGGAGACAAAGTAAAACCACTCACAGTGGTTGTTTTTCCACAAAATGATCACATTTACCTTAAAATCAATGTACATATCACCAGTAACACCTCTATACTTCTCTGAATATGGTTTCAAGCGATGATCTTTTACTTGTACCATGATTCAAGTCAGGTACTCCTTTAACCATTTTCTTTGACTTTCACTGCATATTCATACTAACTGTCTGCTTTCTTTATTTCATGATAGCCCTCATCCTTGACGTGATGACCGTGGCTGGAGTCCAGAGATTGGTGAAACGGAGAGGACCCTGGGAGATGACACCGAGCTTCCTGGACTGCGTCGCCATGGACGTGTACTCTTTCCCCGCTGCCCACGCCAGCCGAGCTGCCATGGTCTCCAAGTTCTTGCTGTCCCACTTGGTGCTGGCTGTGCCGCTTCGCATCCTGTTGGTGCTGTGGGCCTTCCTAGTGGGCATGTCCCGGGTGCTCTTGGGCAAGCACCACCTAACAGATATGGTGTGCGGCTTTGCGCTTGGCATGCTCCATTTTAGCCTAATGGAGACGGTGTGGCTTTCATCAAACACCTGTCAGACTCTTATTTCCATAAGCACGCTGAGCTGGAGCCCCTTTTTCTGAGCTTTTTACTAGCACACATGGCTTGTTTAACCTTGCAATATCAAACACACAGACGGGTGACAAATTAAAGGACACACTTGGTGCCAGAACTGCCTTATTGCACCTCGGCTTTGTTTCAACAAGACTTGCATTCTTCTGTTCATGATGAAGGCTCAAGTCTTTGGGGTTTTCCTTTAAATTGTCACCTATGCGTTGGTTAAAGTTGCAAAGCAGGTTTTCGTTGCAGGCTGCAAGCAGGAACCCACTAATATTCGGATCCAGATGCTGACTTGCATGCAATTCCTAAACCAGGAAGCTCGCAAGACCTTCATAACGCTTTACAAGTTCTAGTATGACACTGCTTCATAGTTTTAACAAAACACTAACAGCCACAAGCAAAATAAAATATCTGCAGACTGGCTACAGGTTTTCTTGAAAGTGTACATGAAGGAAAAGTGGTTTGGATTTTTTCAAAAGACTTTCATTCATATTCATTTATTATTTAACTTCTATCAAGGACACCAAACTCCATTGGATCTCATTTTCTCTCTCTTTTATTTTAGGAGAGTTAAACACAGAAGCCACAGCTGAACACTGAAATTTGGAGTTATATTGTTGTATGTAACATTCAAGTATATATGAAAGTAAGGCAGTTTGGATAGTCTACATTTCTTATTTCTTTTGCTCATATGTTTATCATATTTGAAGTTTTTTTTAATGAATCTGTTTATGTACAATTATCACCCAGAATTTTTTTTTCTTACCCTTTCAAGTTTAATTTCTATCAATGTGCCATTTGTGATTTAATGAGTTTAAATCATTTTTAAAGCTAATATTTCTCCACAGCACTTTCATTAATGATTCATTAAAATCTCTAAATTAGCTGATCATAAACTGTTTATGGCAGTGAAACTATTTCTATGCCTCACTAAAAACAAGTGCATGTGTGTGGGAACATATGCATACGAAGCAGGAGCAAACATTGGTTTGAAATATCAGCTGTGGACATGTTATGCCTTTTTTTATGGCTTTGAATGAACTCTGCCATCATTTCATTGGTTTAGTATGATTAAACAGTTTAGTGTATGTGCTGTACAGGGATCTGTATATGATGTTTTTACTATGTTGTTCTATCTCAATAAAATGAAATGAACCGTTAGGAAAATGTAAATGTGTTTTATTTAGTTTTGGTAAGAGGATGCCACTAGCAGTCCAAATTTGTTGTTTTCATGTATATGTGCCTGTGGGTGTTTGGGATTGCTGCTCTGTTCTGTCTGTGATTAAAGATTTGGGCAGATATGTCACAAGCAGAATGTGGGGGAAAAATATTTATTACAATTAATAGGATAAATGTTGTTTTCTGTTTACCAGTAGCTTATTTGTCTGCTCTTAAGACAACTTTCCAAAAAAAAGTAGTTTTTATTACTTCAGACTTCACAAGGATTGTAAAATGCCCCACAGCTCAAGAAAATTAAGTTATGGATTTCCATAGGGATGTCATACGGAGAGGGCTATTCATTTGGAAAGACATTTTACACCATTTCTTTCCAGATGGGGTGTTTGCACCCACTATATATATACATATACAGTGGACACGTTTCACTCTTTTTCAACCTCAGCTCTTTACATGTTATAACTTTACTCTTCTCTGTGACTTGCCAATGGATAAACAACAGCAAAAGCATGAGGGGCTCACAGACCAGTTAATAATAATAATAATGGATTGCTTTTAGATAGCGCTTTTCTAGGCACCCAAAGCACTTTAAAATTCCACTATTCATACACTCACATTCACACACTGGTGGAGGCAAGCTACAGTTGTAGCCACAGCCGCCCCGGGGCAGACTGACAGAAGCGAGGCTGCCATATCGGCCCCTCTGGCCAGCAGTTACACCACACATTTTGCACACTGCCTCCATCCACAACAGATGAGATGGAGATAGTCAAGACAACCTGCTGACATTCGAACTGAGCATCAGAATTTAAGTGACTTTAAACATGGCATGGTTGTTGGTGCTAGTCACGCTGGTCTCAGCATTTCAGAACTGTTGATCTACGGGGATTTTCCTACACAGCCAGCTCTATGGTTTACAGAGGATGGCTTGAAAAATGATGATATCCAGTTAGCGCCAGTTCAGGACAGAGGAGAATGGTCAGACTGCTTTGAGCTGATAGGAAGACAAAATGACTCAAATAACCACTCACCACAGAAGAGCATCTTGGAACGCACAACACGCCAAACCCTGAGGCAGCTGGGGTACAGTAGCAGTAGACCACTCCCGTCAGCTTAGAACAGAAACTGGTACACAAGCTCACGAAACCAGACAGTAGGAGGCTGGAGAAACAAAACATAAACAAAACAAACTTCCTTGATTGGATGAGTCTTGAGTTCTGCTGATGACGCACCACGTCACAAAGCTCAAGTTTCTTAAACCGGTTTCTTGAACATGACAGTGAGTTCACTGTACTCCAATGGCCTCCACAGTCTCCAATCCAATAGAGCACCTTTGCGATCTGGTGGGACAAGAGACATCAAGGATGTGCAGCCAACAAATATGGAGCAAGTGTGTGACACTGTCATGTCAATATGGACGTAACTCTGAGAACTGTTTCCAGCACCTTGCTGAATCTATAGCATGAAGAATTAAAGCAGTTCTGAAGGCTGAAAGAGGGGGTGCATTCCAATACTTGCAAGGTGTGGCTGATGAGTGTGCATAACATGGACACTACAGCCTCCCATCAACCTAAAATTACTTAATGAAAAAGAGATTTAATTTTTTAATTAATTTTTCCTGTATTATTACAATTATGGATTAAAATGCTCTGGGTGTATGGCAGGCCACAGTCTGCCTTTAAATATTAATGAAGTATTTAATAGTATAATAAACTCAATCACGCAAAGCCATAAAATGAAATTGCACGACTGAATATGCGACATAAATTAATATTTTAATTTACACAAATTAAATGGGACCAAAAATAGACAGGAATATCCAAGATTACGCTTACTCGACAGTTTTTATCCAGAAAGCACACTTTAATGTGCCGATTCAGACTATTGTTCATACTTCATACCCTTATAGCTCCCCTGTCACACTGTTCTTACCTCAGAGGATTTTTATAGGAAACCGCACCAATGCAAAGGAGTGCACTGTGAAACCAAAAGCAGGAATGAAAACTGATTTCAAAATCAATCAGATTCTCACCTTAATGTTTTTGGAACTGAGGATCTATTGTGAAACTATATGTGCTATTTGAATATTTAACCGAGAGTTTAAGACAGTAAGTGTTGTGCAGAACAGACAGAAATAGTTTCTTGGACATATATGTTGATCATGGGTAAAATGCTGTCATGCTTCAGTGTGTGACTGTGAATGTTATACACTGAAGCATGAGCATGGGGACTAAAAACAACTGCGGTGCAATAGGCCATAAAAATAATACTGCAAGGCAATGAAAAGAAGCTATGGGGTCATTTGCAGCTTTGTGCAGCTTTAATAAAAAGTAACAGGTTAGACAGGTGCGCCCTCTAGAGGACTCTCCTTGACTACACTCCAGGACGTCATATCCAAATACACAGTGGGCTGTGGTGGAATATAGTCCAACCTTTTCCTAATCACCTTTATTTGACTGTGATGGGAAAGGTCAGGATAAACGATTTAAAGGGCTTAGGAAAAGAGAACTGTGGTGCTCAGAGAATCTGACTTTGTGCAGACAGATGGATACAAAAAGTGCATCTCAGATTTGATCCCAGGAGTTTTACCACATTGTGTCATGCAAAGACAACCTGGTGAAGGTGTACTTATTATCTTTGTGGCTTGTACCCCACACACCTATCCTGAACCCTAATGCTATGTTAGCTTTTTATGTATTTATAATATTAATTCACACACTTGGGCTTGCATTTTTATAGGTTTACTGCTCACTCATAGATTCATCGAGCTCACATCTGCACATATTGCCACCTCTGAGTCATCAGTTAACCTAACATGTATGTCTCTGGACTGCAGGAGGAGAACAGTGCATGCAGAGGAAACCTGCCACATAAAAAGGGCTCCTCAGTGAAGGTTTGGAGGGAGATTTTCAGATGCGTATATGGGCCACGGCTGTCTTTAGTCTGCTTTATACCATATTTTAAATTTGAATTCAATTTTATAGATTTATGTTTGATATGGATCTCATTCGAATTTCTGAGTTTCAGAAACTGCCTTCTGCTGGAAGAATCCAAGAACTCATCAATGAATATCCGCGATCCATGATTATAAAAACCAGCTTCTTACCAGGAGTTCAAATAGCAACTCCAAAAATTCAAAACATCCCAGAAAGAGTCAGAGATGTGTGTATCT
>NW_005188492.1:19243-20239 GCF_000239375.1 Pundamilia nyererei
CTGAGGGCTTGAAGTTCATTACCTTGTATGGAAGGTGTTATAGAAAAGAGAAGTTCTATGTCTGTCTATAGCTATTAAAGATTTAAAGATGTACAAGATGTACGATTAACTGTGACTAATGTCTTTTAATCTGTCATTGACGCCATGGGGGGGGGGTGTACCCCACTGCTTTATAAGTGTCCACAACATGTATTTATGTATTTATGACAAATGTTGATGTTTTTTCCGGGCTGTTAATAAACTCACCGTTTGATTGCACTTTTCTGGGGCCTCCGTGGTTTGTGACACTGCTCTACATTGATCGATTTCGCGACAATGTGGAATGAGTTCCCTCATCGGTTTGAAATAAAGTACTGCATTATCAAGCAGGACAGCCCAGTGGTGATCATGCACTGCTGATCCAGTGGCCTCAAAGGGATTTTTATTTCCTTTGGTGATTCAAAAGAACTTTTGTCTGTGCTCATCTCCCATCATACAGAGGCGCATATCCTTTAACACTCTTAAAGAATCTCTCTTAAGTCTTTTTTGTACATTAGGATTCCCATCTTCATCAGTGTGTGCAGCATGATTCAATTGTTTGCTCGACCTTCGCTGTTCTCACCTGTGTTCACCAAACCCAGCATATCTAAAACAGTCTGTAAGAAATGGTTCTTTTAAGAGTGTTGCGCGTGTGTTGAAAGATCCTCATCATTTCCGAGGTTGGTGACTGGTGGATCAGATATATCACTGCGCTTGTGGCATCCAAACAAACCAACATCCTGGAAATATAAGTTAGAGGGACACCACAAACTCATCACCCACATCATACACAGTTGCACTGATCAAACTTCAGTGATTTCATTCTGGAGTTTGAATTTACTTTTCTGGTCTAAGGGTGACTGGATCTGGGTCCACAGTCTGTTACAACTCAAACAATGAGTTATTCCTGTTTTAAGCAAGTTGCCTCCATTTGATAAAAAGGCATGATCACCATGTGGGATACCTTAACACCATGCA
>NW_005188492.1:21812-23811 GCF_000239375.1 Pundamilia nyererei
GAGTAGAGTCTACTTACAGTCGTCAAGACCTTCTGAGTTTGGGATTACGCTGTGCAAGGAACATTACGTCAGACTATCACCACTTCCACGGCATTCCGGAGGACATAATAAGAACTCCAGGGTCTCTGTGGCTGGTTCTTCCCAGCGGCAAGCCAAAGAAGAAACGTAAACAGAGGAGGCAAACGCGTGGCTGCAGGGCGGGCCCGCTCGCACGGCTAAAGAAACAACCATTTAAGCCACCGCTGAGTATCTCCTCTCCGACGTAGTCAGCGAGTGTGTACGGGACAGCAGCATCCTACTACTCACAGAGACTTGACTGCAGCCATCGATTCCGGACTCGGCTATTGAGTTAGCAAGCCGCACGGTCCACCATCACGACAGGAACGGCCACTCCGGTAAGAACCAAGGAAGGGGTTTATACATCTACATCAATGACAGCTGGTGCAAAAACACAAAGACTGTAGAACGCCACTGTTCCCCGGATTTGGAATATCTTACTGTGAAATGCAGACCATTCTACATACTTCGCGAGTTTACTGTCGTCATGGTAACGGCCATGTATGTACCACCCGATGCTAACGCTAACTCGGCCTTGGAGGAGCTGGACAAGGCAATAAGCAGTCAGCAGAACTCCCATCCCGACGCAGTGCACATTATAGCTGGGGACTTCAACCATGCTGACTTAAGGTCAGTATTCCCCAGATTTGAACAGCATGTTAAATGTGCAACAAGGGGGGAAAAACACACTGGATAAAGCCTACAGCAACATCCAAAAAGGCTACAGAGCAACCCCTCTACCACATCTAGGTTTGTCAGACCACATATCCATGCTGCTGATCTCTGCATACACTCCTTTTAGGAGGAGAGTCCCCCAGCCAGAAAGACTGTGAAGGTGGCCAGAAGGTGCATCACATCAGCTGCAGGACTGTTTTGAAAGCACAGTGTGTTTGAACACCAGGACCTCGAACAGCACACAACATCAGTGCTCTCATATATTAACTTATGTATCAACAGTGTTACTGTGACAAACGTCTCCGAGTGTATTCCAACCGAAACCTTGGATGACTAAAGAAGTCCAGGTCTTGCTGAAGCAACGTGACGCCACTTTCAGATCCAGTGATGTTATTGCATTACAGTACAGCCAGATCTGAGCTGAAAAGAGGTATCAGAGAGGCCAAGGCAGCGTACAAGAGGCGGATTGAAGACCACTTCAGCAACAACTCACGACAGGTATGACAGGGAGTTCAGAACTAATCAACTACAAACCTGCCAATACCACATTGACTGAGGGCAACGCGATGCTTGCGGAGGAGCTGAAGCACGCTTTGAGGTGAAGGGACTAGAGGCAGCAGCAGTTAAACCATCAGACGGCAGCAACAGCCCAAGCCTCATGGTGCAGGAACATGACGTGAGGCGCACAGTGAGGGCGCTGAACCCCAGGAAGGCCGTCAGTCCAGATGGGGTGACCGGAAGGTTTCCAAAAGAATGTGCAGACCAGCTGGCTGGGATCTTCACTAAAATCTTCAACACTTCACTGTCCCAGTCCTGCATCCTGCCATGCCTAAAGTCGGCCAAAATTGTCCCACAGCCAAAGCGTACCAACATTTGCACCCTCAACGACTACTGACCAGTTGCTCTAACACCTGTTATAATGAAGTGCTTCGAGAAACTGGTCCGACGTCACATCATGTCCTGCCTGCCACCCACACTCCACCAGCTCCAGTTCGCATACAGAGCTAACAGATCAACTGAAGACACCATTGCTACAATGCTCCACACCACCCGGTGGATCAGAGACTTCCTCTCAGACCGTGTACACAGAGTTAGAGTGGGGCCTTATCTTTCCTCAGTTCCCACCCAGACAATGCAGTCATTAAGTTCGCAGATCATCTCTGGGGGAGACGAGACGGCATACAGAGCTGAGGTTAAGAGGCTGTCAGATTGTTGTGTAGACAACAACCTGGATCTCAATATCACCAAGACAAAAGAGCTGGTAGTC
>NW_005188493.1:0-1720 GCF_000239375.1 Pundamilia nyererei
TCTGTCCCGTTTGCAACTGAAAATAAAATAAATTCATAATTATAATAAAGGTCAATCAAATGGACCAATATGGCAAGGCCATGATGATCCACTTGGTAAAATAAATCCGCTTGGCATCTTTCTTGGCCTCAAGACAACAATTCTGATGGCTATAGATCCAAATGGGACAAAAACAAAAAAAGAAAAAAGAAGCTGAGATTGCAGATAATCTTTATTTTCTTCTAATCTCACATTCACATGAATTGGCTGCTTCTGCATCACAGATTTAAAGGTTTCATCATGATGATTTTTTACTGAAATTCAGTTGCTCACAAACATTTTCCCTTAATCTGACATTTAAATAGTGAAATAAAACAAGTCTTCGCCTCAATCGTTTTGTACATGTTCACTATCAAGGGTCATCCAGGAGTTTTTTTAACGGGGTAATGCAGTGAAAAAAAGCGATGTGAATGGCCCACAGGACATTAGAATATTAATAATATTTATATGTAGATATGTATAATAATATAAATGGTTTGTTTTTCTGTTTTATTTGCAGCTGTGTGCCCTCATGCATGTGTATTACAGGAAAAGTGACTGCACAAGAGTTTAAACATTATGTTTAGACTCTTAAGTAAAATTTATACTCCAACTTTAGCAGTTCAAAGGTTTTAGCGTCAGTATATCAACAAGTTAAAATACTTGTGTTCACCATTTTATTGTTGCAGATATTTATGATGCCCACAGTACAGAAACGCCAAAACGTTACACACAAAGTGGCAAACTGACAGGCACCATCTGTTTTTACCAGACTGAAGTAAGAACACACATTATCAGCAAAATACCAACAGTACCGTGCAAAGGTCTTGACTCACCCCACATTTGTTCTACGTTGCTTGAAACAGTGGAAATAGGTGCAGTGATATACTGAAACATATACTGTTTATGCATTTATATTTACAGGAATAGTTCTTCAGGCTTCTTGAACGACTTTCAAAGCTCTTCTTTGGGTGTTGGCTACATTTTTCTTCCCCTTTTCCAGTTATTCTTGTCACGGTTGAGGGTAATTTTGACCCAGCATTTTAAGTCTCTTGTGTTTTGGTTTATTTTTTGAATGATGGACTGTTTTCTGTTTCTCCGGTGTTTGTTTGAATTTTATGATTTAATATATGTTTCAGTTATTCTGGTATTTTTCTGTATTATGACTAATGTTCTGGTTGTATTTTGTTATTATTGCAGGTTTAGTTCAGTTTCTAGTCTGTCTTACCCTGTCGAGTCCATGTCTTAGTAAAGTGTGTCTTGTTTCCTGTTTTACTTTGAAGGTTCATCTTCATGTCTGGGGTCCGTTCTTCGTACCTCGCTAAGTAAGTTAGCTGGATTTGATTGTTGACGATTTCGCGTGATCTTGGATCGTTCGGTTCTCCGAAGCTCATCCGGGACTTGCTGTCATAGCAACAGAGCCGTAAGCGTAAACCTGCTCGGGAGCAGGCTTACTTTATGTAAACAGGATTAGATCGCGGCCACTCAGGTATGTCCGCTTCATGTATACGAAAGCAACAGAGATATTTGACCACTGTTTCACCATAAATAAATATTATCAATGTAACTAAAGATAATGCAGCACTTGATCCTTTTATTGATTTCACACAGATACATACAGGTCATTTCCTAAAAAAAGGGAAATGTACTATTAACATTCTATTACATGTATGTGATTATTACAGATGTAATGTACTTCGTG
>NW_005188493.1:2493-19703 GCF_000239375.1 Pundamilia nyererei
CTGAAACTCCTGAAATCCCTCAATCAAGAGTTCTTGCTCTGCTGCCGAAAAATACTGAGCGCGCTCCTTCGACATTTTCGCCGACCAATCAAAGGGTTGCCGATCAATGTTTCTACTATCGATGCGTAGCCCCTGTTAAGCCACCCAGTGATCTCACATTACTTCATCCAGCTCAACAACAGGTGTGTTCGGAGAACCGGAATCGCGAGCTCAAAGTTAGCGCGATGATTTGATCTTGGATGTAGTAAGCGAGGTACGAAGAACGGACCCAGATGTCTGTGTTTCTAGCTTTGCTCCTCCTGTCTCGTTAGGTCTCATTCCTCCCAGCTGTGTTCCCCTTCTGTGTCTCATTCCCTCATTATCCCTCTGTGTATTTAAGTCTGCGTGTCTACCCCTGTATTTCTGCTCTGTGTTTCTCCATGTTCCAAGGTTTCATGGCTCAGGTTTTCATGTTTCAAGTTTCTTGTTGCAGGTTTTTGTTCTTTTCATTGTTATTTTGTAGCTGTTCCCAGTTTAGGTTTTTGTTAGTATAGTTCCCTGCAATGCTCCTCTTTGGTTTTTATGTTGCCTTTCATTGTTAATAAATTTGATCACATCTACACTATTGTCCGTGCCTGCGTTTGGGTCCAAATTCTCCTCCTCCAGACAATTTGCCACGCAGATTGTGACAATCCTATCCTATACATGTATTTTTTAAGGGGACAGTGCTCCAAGAAACTCAAGCTGATGGAAAAGAGCTCAGTTGGCTTAAATGAATTTTGTTAAATTATTCATTTATCAGGCATTTAGAGTGACATGAACATCTTTGAGAAATAAAGATCGGAGTTAATCGAGCTCACAGATTTATTTCATCCAGTTTTCTTCAGCAGGTCTCCTGTTTGTTTAGTTTTTTTTTTCTCAGTTCATAGTTTGCGTGTGTGTAATGTCCCCGATAGTTTCAGTTTACCTTCTCTGCCATATACAGCAAGTGCTGCCAAAGCAAACTCTGACATATGGACATGTAGGCAAGGCAGAAAAAATGCTTACCAATGTATCAAATAACAGTGAATATGGATAGCATAAAAAAGTGTGGTTCGGTTGAAGTGCTTTATGAGTGCTTTAAGTGAAATAAAAACGGTGTGAGCGTGTGTAGGCGTCGTTGTTTTTACAAACCTGATCCAGTCACTCATTTGCACAGAACAGTCAGCCAAACATCAAGTGCAGCTGACTTACTCACCCTCACATGAACAGTGGTTCATCCACATTCTTTCGTCCTTCATCACAGTGTTTTTTGTTTTTGTGAAAGATGAGAAGATAAAACAGATGAACAGAAACAGCTATGTCATCAGTAGAAGTGTAATAATAAGATAACTCTCTCTAAACTCTCTACATTAAAGGGAAGAACGTCATTAGCCCTGAATAGAAGAAAACAGAGGAGGATCCAGTGGTGGGGGAGGAGGTCTCCAAAAATGTAAAATACAGTAATTGAAATTAAAAAAAAAAAAAAAAAACATCTTGAAGACCTGGGTCTGCTCTGTAAACGCTGAGTTTGATAGTAACACATGAACCGATTCCCCACATGATCCCGAATCAGTTAATCTTGCAGCAGATTCTTTGAGGAGGAGGACTAACACCTGCAGTTCAAGATAATTCAGGAACCAGTGGTCCTATAGTCTCTGAAGCTTGTTAGAGTATGTATTATTTGTCACTGCTGTCAGTGCAACATTTGTAGAATAATTATAAAAATCAAAACTTCCACTAAAGTTCAGAACTTAAGCACATAACCAGAATTAAATACCACTTCTGCTCAGTGCTGTGTTCCCAGCTGTGCAATGTAACTTCATTATTTAATAGGAGATAATCTCATAATGCCGCAGCACAAAATGGTGATATTTAAAAAAAATTAAAAATACTCCGCTTCATTACAGTTGTAGATAAAACAAAGAAAACAGTCTGCTTTGATGATGACATTTTCAACTTTCCCACAGCATATCAACCCTGTTTTACCCATATCTGTAAATCTTGTTATAGAGGTAACGTTTACATTTACTGAGATCAGCAGCAGATGGTGAAATATGAGAATCAATAAATATGTAAAAATGACTTCTCTGTCATGGGTTTTACAGCATCATGAATCACAGGTTCTATATTGTTAATGATGGTTAGGTCATTCACTGCATCATTCAGTGAAGGATATTGAAGATGAGAACCCCACGGGGTGTTGTCTCTATTGTCAGTTTGTCATTTTAATGTTGTTTCGGTCTAGAGTGTCATGATACAGAATCAGAGGGTTTGGATTGTTACACATTATCTCATCTCCACAGGGAACACAATTGAAGGTGCTACAGAACATGGTCAAAAATTGTATCATTTACATTATTAATTGCACTTCTTCTCCTGCACTGTGAGAATTATTAGGGTTTATTGCCTTGCTCAAGAGCATAGAGCAAAGATTTTAAAAACTACCTAATGAAACAAGAAGGGATTGAGATGTCCAGGTTTCTAACCTGTGAGGAAGATACAATTGATTGTAAAATAAGATCAACTCAAATAAATCAAGTCAAGCAAGATTTTTTGCTTTTGTCTGTAACTTGCTCCTTGCTTTTGCAGATGCATGTTTTGACCTGTGCAGCTGACACAGTTGGAAACTCACCGACTTACAAACAACTCAGGCATTTACACGTCTTAGTCCTGGCATCAAAACACAAACACACACAAACTCAGATCAGCATTACAGAACACAGAATCACTGTCTCAGAGTTTCCAAATTAAGGGTCATGTTGTGATATTGGAGTGTTAAAGTAACTTCACTGAAAAGTGAGAAATTAGTGCAAATATAAAGAGCAATACATTTATTTATTTCACAAGCAACGCTTACAGAGTGTGTCAGAGTGCATAGGCTCAGTATTTCTGTTGAATCTGTTATGCATGTCAGTGGAATGTTATTGGTGATTGAAATCAGCTTTATTTCATATCTGGTTCCACTAGTGTCGGTTTAACCAATGACTAATTAAAAATTACAGTGGTATGATGAAGCTGTGCAATCAAAGAAAAGAACCTTTAAATAAATATTGGGTTTTTGAACTGCATATAGTGTAAACCAACATATTTACAGAAATCTGCCAATACAAACTAAGGCAGCAGAATTTTATACACAATTTTAAAGATAAAATACATTTTATGAAAGTTCGATGTTATTTGTCCTCGCAGAAGAGGCCAGAGCCACAATATATCATTCACAATGTGCCTATATGTTGTCAATACAAACAAAGGCAGTAAAAAACAACAACAACAAAAAACCCTCTCTAGCTCTCTATGTCATTATTATGACTTTTGAAGCCCCCTAAAGTAGTTGGGTATTCCTGTGTGTTGACAATAAAGATGACACTTGTGAGAATATTTTAAGTTATAAGGTTTTTTGCCACTTTTCATGCTTTTTAAACTATTGTGTTTACAGACGCAATAAGACACACAAAGCTTATTTAAAATAAAAAATCCTTGGTAGAATTTCTTCAAAAGTGAAAGTGCACTTCATGTTTAAGGTAGTAAATCATATTTTTAGTATAATTTAATTATATCTGAGACATGCCAAAGACTTCAGTTTTCCCATAAGAGGTAACTCACTTAGCTGCATTTGTTAATCAGAAGCACACAATGTAAAAAATGTAAACGGAAGTGAAGGCAGGAAATAGTCTTAAATTGAAAGCTTTACAAGTAGGTTGTTTTTTTATGAACTTTAAAGCCCAACTTTAAACACCACTGCATAAAAACTTAATTCTATAAGTTGTTTAGAAACTACTACTGCTGCTGTTTTTCTCTATGCAGTCTCTGTATCCAGAGATTCTTCCATGTTCTCAGGTTGAGAGGTGTTTGTATTGTTTTATTTCCCCTGCTGCTTTCAGCCACAAAATAGACAATGCATATTTAAAAACCCCAACAGCAGCTTCTTCATGCTATACGATTGAACTGGTGCTGACAGTTGATAAATCTGGCTTCAGATTTAACAATGACAGCTCTGACCATTCATTTTGTTTTTTTGGCTTTATTCCATGTAATATGGTTAAAGTGACAATTAAAGTTTTTCTGATTAAGCCAAATATCAATATTTTATCTCCGCACATGGAAAAAAAAAGTGATATGGTGTTACTCCATAGTGCTTGAGCAGCACTAAACCCATACTATCTATGTCCAAAATTCTTTTGACAATTTGAATTTTATTGGTACCACTAATCTTTTTGACTTCCTGAAACACTGTAAATGTTTGGTGTATAATCTACAGCCAACTCTGGATGACATTATAAAGACTGTACAGTGAAAACATTTCACTTTGATTTAGATAAAATGTTTGGGTTTTTTCTTTACATCTAGTTTCACTTTTTGTTTAGTTTTAGTTGCCTATAATAGCCTTTGTGCTCATTGTATGTTTTATATTTAAATTCACAACATGACACTGTGACAAAATAGCATTTTCTTAATGACAAACACAGCAGTGAAGGGCAGAAAGTTTTTTCATCTTAAATAAATATCTAAACAATAAATGGACGAAAAGGAGACGCTTTCTGTTCCAGTCGTGCACCTCAATTCTCCAACGGAGCCTTCTAGCCTAACTTGTTCTGGAGCATGTTGGGTTAGATGTGATCTGTCCCTAAGTTTGGGAGCCAGGAAAAGAACAGTTAAGGAAGTACAGCTGAGTGTCTGACTGACTATCGTATGATTTGACTTATGGATGTGTAACTGGACCTTGGAGTTCATCAGCACATCAGAAGCCCATCTTCAACCCGGCAAAACAGACTTTTCACACATGAGCTCCTTTTTTCTGTTCTTCTGAGACCTCCTCTCTGCAACATAGAATCAATAATTTAAAATTTTAAAAAAGGAATTGATATTTTATTGTTTATATTTTACAATAATAGATGGACTGAGAGAGAATTCTTGTTGCCATTTAGACGATAATTTTAACTTCACTGAAAAGGTTTTTGAATGAGCTATTCAGTTTGGTTGAGAAAACAGCCATTATCACGCAAAGCTTCATGTTTGTGGCAGGAAACTATATTTTTTTTGCATCATTTTAGTGAATTTGATACACCTGAAAGACTTTGTAGTGTATTTAAATTCTATATTCCATTGAGTTGTATTTATCAGTCACTTTTTTAAATTTAGAGGTTGGTTCCCTTGATTTAATAATAATTACAATATATATTAAGTTTTACTTACAAAGAAGATCTACTAGATGACACCTGGAACTAAAAGAAAAAAATCAACAGGAAGTGTCAGTACAGTGTGGGCAAGAATTTGATCAATTACATGGAAATTAAAAGTCTCAAATTTTTTATTGTAGTTTTATTTTGTAGGAAAGAAAAAGAATATCAACCAAAAATCCAGAAAAAGAAAAACATTACCTAAGAGTTATAAATTGATTTGCATGTCATTGAGTGGCACAAGTGATTGATTTCTTACACCCCAGGCAGAATTCTCTCAGAGGACATTGAGGGCAAGATTGTAGACCTGCACAAGGCTGGAATGAGTTATATAACCATCAGCAAGAAGCTTGATGGGAAGGTGACAGGTGTTGGTCTGATTATTCAGAAAATAAAAAAAATATAAAATATAAAACCATCATCCGTTGTCCTTGATCTGGAACTCCATGCAAGATCTTGCTTTATGGGTTAAGGCTGATCATCCCAAAACTATACAGGAGGAGTTGTATAATGACCTGAAGGCAATTAGGACTGCAGTCAACAAGGACACACCTGGTAATGCACAACACCATAATGAACCGGAATCTTGCAGCACCTGCAAGGTTCTGCTGTTATAGAGGTGTAATGATGGTGGTTTAGTTGTGGAAGGAGACAATGAAAAAGATAGTTGTCAGTTGGTTTGAGATATTTGTTGACACATGGGTCTTATCTCCTCCGTACTTCAGAGTCAGACAAATCAGACAACCTGTCCACATTTACATTTATACCTGCTGCTGCTCCACATGTGATACCACATATGGTCATGTTGCTGGGGGTCTCCTTATCTCAACCTCCTCCGAGTTCCAGCTGTGTTTCCACCTGTTCCTCGTTCCCTCTTGTTCCTGCTTGTGTATTTATTGTGCGTGTCTTCCAGTGCTCGTCATTGCACTATAACAATAGTCACCCTCATATATCACTGTGTATCCCATCCGTCAACCTGCCTAGTTTATTTGTATCATCTGTTCGGTTAGTATTCTCCTGGTCAGCCATTTTTGAGTTTATATTTTGTGTGCTGGAGTCTGCATATTGGGTCCATTTCCTGCCTGCCTGCACAGCCTTGTGACATCCTAATCTTGAACTGTGCACATTAGGTTCTTGTTGTAATTACAGAAATTTACACCATTTGTTGGCCCTGTACATGTGCCAAAAGATAGAAATTTTTATATGTGATGTGTGTGTTTTGTGTCTATGCTGTGTGTCAGGGGTCTGTCTCTATACGAGGTTTTTTGTGTACATAGGTGTGCGTTTATGGTGACAGGAAACTCATTCAAACAAGAGGGCACATGTGATGATTCAGAGAAACCTTTGAAGAAAATGCTGTGATCAGATGAAATCAAAATCAGACTCTTTGGCATCACTCCACCTTCCATTTTTGGAGAAAGAGAAATGCTGAGTATAACTCGAAGAACACGCCATCCCCAACAAATTTCGGGTTGCGTTTCTACTATATATACAGGACATCACTGCACTGAGTGCCAATGGACATGGTTGTGTACCATAAAATCTTGGACAAGAACCTCTTTCCCTCACTCAGAACACTGAATATGGGTCATGAGTGCATCTTCCAGCATAGCAATAACACAAAACATAACACCAAGGTAACAAATGAGTGAGTAAAGAATACGCACATTATGGTCATGGAGTGGCCTAGCCAGTCTGCAGAACTGAATCTGTGGAGGGAGCTGAAGCTGAAGAAGCAGCCAAGAAACCAGAAGGATTTAGAAACCAGAGTTTCTGTAAAGTGGAGTGGGCTGAGATGTGTATAAACCTGGTGTTGACAACTCAGGTTTCTCCACCAATTACTATTTTGTATTTTGCTGAATCAAGTTCTAAATTTAATGTAATGTGTTTTTTTTCTGGATTTTTGGTTGATACACTGTCTTGATCCATTTAAAAAAACTAAAACTATTCAGCAGCCATTAGTCATTGTTTTTTGCCAAGTTAAAAGCCAGAGTATAAAAGAAAAGTAGTTTAATTACAAGACCTGTTGTCTTGTACTTGTAAAATAAAAAAGAAGTGCAAATAATTTTGAAATTCCAAACAAGTTCAGTTTTGATGTCTAGAGCATCAGGTCAGCTTATTTGAATAACTCACCTCTCCTCCTTCTATAAACAACAACTCCAACAGCACAGAGGATGAGAAGAACAAGAACAAGTAGAACAGGAACAACCACGGCAACAATGATGTGCTTGTCTGTTCAGTAAAAAACAAGTAAAATGGAGCAGGTTAACAGAAATTCCTTCATTCTGTAGTGCTAATCTAGTTACTCTATAAAACCCATGGCAGTGTAGGATGTAGATCCAGTAGCATATTTATATAATATCTATTTGAGGCTTTAGTTATGTGGTTGTACAGGTGACACTAATATTACACATTTTAACAATAAAATATTCAGAATAAAATATTTGTATTCAATAACAGTTCCCCAGCTGTAAGGCCAAGGATAATGTGTTAATAGACCTCTCTGCATTGAATTGTACTTGTTATTAATCTCTGTCTCTCTTCCACAGCATGTCTTTATCCTGTCTTCCTTCTCTCACCCCAACCGGTCGCAGCAGATGGCTCCGCCCCTCCCTGAGCCTGGTTCTGCTGGAGGTTTCTTCCTGTTAAAAGGGAGTTTTTCCTTCCCACTGTTGCAAAAGTGCTTGCTCATAGAGGGTCATATGATTGTTGGGTTTTTCTCTGTATGGATCATTGTAGGGTCTACCTTACAATATAAACAGTGAGGTGACTGTTGTTTCGATTTTGTGCTCTATAAATACAATTGAATTGAGCTGAATTTAAAATAGTTGTGTGTAAATAGTTAATTTAATTTTAAATTTAAAACAGAGACTTTTATGTGTTTTTTTAACAATATTTTTGGAATCAAACACATAAAGTAGCAGCTATTCTTCTTTGGGTCAGAACAAAAAACAGAGCAAAAAATCCAAACATCACATTATAGACAGTACAGAGAATCAAAAAACAAAGTTAATCAGCTGTTTTTATCTCACCATTTTTTTCCTCCCAGTTTGTTCTGATTACTGTTTTATCCAGTTTGGTGACAATGTGTTCATCACCACCAGAGAGCTGAAACACACACTCGTATCTTCTCCAGTCTTCAGGTGATGAAACATTCAGATCAACACTCATCTGGAAGGTTTCATCATTGTTGGAGAGGATCTCTCCAGGATCCACACCTTCATGAACCTTCTGTCCATCTTTCCTCCAGAACATCACGGCTCTGTCAGGGTAGAAACCTGTAGCGTGGCAGCTGACTGGAGATGAGGGAGTCTTCTGGAGGAGAGAGACTGAAGGATGTTCTTCAGAAAGGGGGGTGGGAATTGAAAACAGATTAAAAACAGGTGAGGAATAAGCCTGATAAGCCTGAGAGACTTCATAAGGAGATATCAAGAAAACTGTTTCATGACTATAACAATAAATAAATTAGTCTACTTTGCAAGTAAAGTTCTTTTAATTCCTAAAATGTATCACCTTCAGCACATAGAGAGACCTGGCACACAGCTAGAATATGAAAATCAAGTCATTTTGGTTTTTTAAAGGCATTAGATAAAAAGGCAGCCTAAATACTATGCCATATTCTTTTTTAAAGGTCACTGTATTATTCAGAAATAAAATACAGCATAACATACAAACTCTTCTACATCCATGAGAAATGCATCAGGTCATGTGAATCTACCTCTTCTCTGCAGGCTGCTTTTCCCAGCGTCCAAGTACTTCTTCAGCCACTGAGGACAAATCCCAGTGAGCGAACTTTTATAATAATTATTTTTAGCTACATCAGCGTTCCATTTCTGTTGGATACTTTCAGCCTCTGGTTTCTGTGCGATCCATTTCAGAGTTTTTAGATCAAATTTAAGAAAGTCTTCTCCATTATGACCATACTGTAACACACCAGCCACTTCTCCAGTATTTTCATCCAATTCACAGCCATCTATCCTCTGTAAAATGTGGAAACCTGAGGAGAGACAAATAGCGATTTCAATGAACAGTACTGTGCAAAAGTCTTGATGGATACTGGTTTCAGTCAAGAAGAAAAAAAAATGTAAATCTTTAATGATTTAAAAATATTTTTACATGATTCATTTTTTCTATAACTTTATATTTATAACCATCAAAGATAAAGTATAAAAAAATACTGTACCTTCACTTCCCCCCTTTAAACTAGAAATCAGCTGTCTGAACTTGTTTGGTTCATCTTCAAAACATTTAATATTGTAGTAGCCCTTCTGCTGTGGGTCATTTTCTAATATTTTCTCTGCCCAGTCGTGTTGTATTTTGAATGTTTTCTGACTGCTGTCACAGTAACCTGTCTGAATGTCATCAACTAACAACACACCCACAAAATCTGGAATGATTGGAATGCCATAGGATCCGGTGACCAAATTCTTCAGTGAGTGTTTCACTGTGAAACAAAAAAATGTTTATACTTTTAATAATTACAACAATTAAACATGAAAACAATTTCAGAAATGTGGTGCATTCAGTTTGATTGTGTTAAAATATTCATAATTTGCAGTAACAAATGACATAATATGAATCTGTAGCAGGAGTCTGTAACTTTTTAATATTAACTTGATAAAGTTGTGTGATCATGCTGATCTGCTTTGCATTTGTTTGAAACCAGCTGAAAGTGATTAAGAATGACCAAAATCGATTCAAAATAAATGTGTATAAACAAATAATAGTAATATCAATATTCTTTATTAAACCTCTTTAACAGTTTATATGTGAGATGAAACACTTTTTTAACACTAACATAAAGTTTGGGTCAAATAGTTCAGCATGGTGGTACATTGGTCAGTGCTGTCCCCTCACAGCAGAAAGGTTACCAGCTAAAATCCCAGCAGAGGGCCTTTCTGTTTGCATGTCTTCACTTGGGCCTGTTTGGGTTTCCTGTGGATCCACCAGCTAACCAATCCTAATTTTACTTCTAGTCCAAAGAAATGCATATTAGATTAACTGGTGATTTTAAACCGTCCATGGATGTGACACAGACAAAATGCTACATGAATGTATGGCTAAAATGTGAATTCTTGTTAAAAGTTCTTTGAGTGCTCAGTAAGACTAGAACAACATTATATAAATGTGAGATGTTTGCCCCTGCAATGTAGCAAAATAAAGACAGAATAAACTAACTGAGAGCTGTGTGAGATTAAAACAGAGAGGGTTTGAGAAAGTTATAAGAACACAATCTTGTGTTATTAAAGATTATTGTGTCCAGTCTTAGATAACAATGACATGTCTTAGATGAAAGTTAAAATACTTTTTAATGTGAAAATAGATGTGATTCTCTCAAAACAAGTATTGTAAATCCTAGAAAATGCAGTTCCTCTCTCTACACTCTGAAACATTAACCAAAACAAAAATGTTGCTTTAGTTCAAATGAGACTGTGATAGAGTATAAAGATTAAAAGGTTTGTCTTACCTGCAAATAAACCGTGGCAAAAGGCAATCAACAAAAATAACTTCATGATTTCTCAATGTTATCCGAAAAGTTGACTCTCTTCATCTGGAAGTAGCGTTTTCTTAGAGTTATATTTATCATTGTTCGAACATTAAGAGACTTCAGGTTCTCTGTCATTAGCTGAAGTGAATATCATAGTGTGTCTTCCTCCTTTTCGTTCTTGCATACAAATCCTACCAAACAGGCTTTTCTGCTTGCTTTTAACCAACTGGTAGGGAGTGGTGCCTTACCTCAAGAAGAAAAAAATAGTTCAGCCTCCTTAAAGCAGTCTCCTTAAACAAACATAGGAAATTAAACATATTTAAGCAGCACTGAAGTCACTTCATTGGCTCCCAGTTCAATTTACTTTCAGTTTACTTTTATGATCCTCCTATTAGTTCATAAAGCTCTCAGTGTTAAAATCCATTTTAACTTTCACTCTACTGAGGTTTTGAAACGGTAATAAAACATGTTCTAATGTTTCATCTTCTCCATAAGTATTATTGTGTTTCTGCCAAATCAGCCTATATGTCACCAGACAGTGGTGTTAAGCAGCCTGGGCTTACTAAAATATATCTGTGTACCTTCCACTAATTTTTACCTGCTGGTTGAACTTCCCTCCTCTGTTGGAAAGCTCAGCTGTCAGCTGCAGCTTAGCAGTTACCCTGGTAACAGACTCTGAACCTAAACTGCTTGCTAGCAGATTTTCATCAATAAACTTTGAGTGTCTCTCTGACTCCTCCTTTCCTGCTGCACCTGAACCAGCTGACTTACAATCTAATCCATTTCCTCATTCATAAAGTCACTACCAAAGAGCAGAGGAGCAAGTTACTGTGCAGAAGTTCACGTTTTTACAAACACTGAAATTCCAGTTAAATGTTACTTTACTAATTTGTATACTTATGAATGCTTTTACAATCAATCAGTTGTCAATAAGCACAGCAATTATGTTATAGATTTATTATGAGCTCAGAAAATCTGAGTAGTCTCCATCTTTCTAACTCTGTAACTCTGTGGACATTAATTCAGCTGACAGAATCTTAGTTTTCTTGCCATGAAATCATTTACTGTATGTTACGCATTGATCACTGATCAATCATTTGTCTCATTAAAATCATTCACAATGAATGAAAAATGCCTGTCAATTGTTGGATCTTGGAGATGATTTAAAAATTTGAGCGACGATGAGGCTCAGATGACTTTAGGACTCTAACACTGAATCAAATGTATTTAAAGTTTTAAATGCAGCCTGCAGACAGTCTATTTTGAACATTTCGTGTTAAAACATGTTCACAGATTGAGATTCAGTCATTAAATTGAAAGACACAGTATCTAAAATTTAGAGCCTGAGCCTGGACATTTTTTCCACCAAAAATCACCTAAATCAGTTTCAGTGGGTCGACCCAGAATTGGATCAACCTGAAGATTAAAAACATTAAATGAGATATAGCCTGTACATTTTACCTCATTTAAAAGAAAATCAATATTAGAAAAAAAATTAAATAAATAAATACACATAAAAAATCACTACTGTATCCTAAGAAAGCATCATGTTATTCTACCTGTCTACACATTTGGAACTCTGGACAACTCTTAGCGAGCATGATTTCATTGTATTTATTTAAAGCTCAGTCAGCGTCAGATCTTGGTTTAAAAATGGCAGCCTCTGGCTTCATTGGGATCCACGTCAGTGTCTTCAGAGCCATGTCAAGAAAGTCTTCTCCATTATAACCACACTGTGAAAAGCCAGTCATCTCACCAGTATTTTGATCCTATTCACAGCCACTTCTCCTCTGTAAAATTATGGAAACCTGACAAGAGAAAGAAAGAAAACAGAGATTGCAGTGAACTATGCATGAGTCACTGCTATATGATTTGATGACTGACACAGTTAATTCGGGATTTCATGATGTTAGCTTTGAAACATAATGTCAGATTGACTTCATGAATGATTGAAATTAGTCTGTTTAACCAGGGAACCACTCTAGAAGAACAACTGGTTTTAGATGGATGAGGGCTCAAATGTGTTTGAATCATTTTGGTTTCGAAACAATCCGAAACCATAGCTGCGGTGACACCTGCTGGCCAATTTAGCTATTGCTGCACCTTGATAACGCTATTCTGTGAAACAATGAAGCAGACAAGCCGTGCACAATTCCAAACAAAGCTACTTATTATACCAGACTGTCAATAATGGTGATCAACACACGTTTTAGAGAAACAAGACAAGATAAAATATTGAGATCGTTAAAAACAAGCTGTGACTATAGCGAACAACATTCCCCACCTGTTAACTTTCATGTTGCTAAAGCAGCTCAATTTATAAAATAGAATATATTGAGAAAGGACTGCTGTGTTTACTGTAAAAAAAACACACATTTTTTATTTTTTTGCCAGCCTTTCTCACAGCCCTCATAGTTTAGATCTGTTTGGTTAATTTTTAAGCTTTTTTTGGCATTTGTGTCATCAGGTCTGTCAGTCAAAGCTATAAGCAACCTCAGGTTTAATTCTAATGATATTAATATATAAATTAATTATATACTTACAAATACATATTTAAATGAAAAGACTAAACATGCTTTCCTTGAGAAAAAAGTAACATTTGTTATATTTGGGCTAATTCTGACCAATTCTGATCATAACAGTCCATTTCATGCACATAATCGTCTGCTGAGCATCCTCTGAACTTTGAACTCTAACTTGTAATATGATGTTTGAGTCTGGAGTTTTGGTTATAGTGAACCTGCCTCTTGTTGTTTTTGATCATTTTGTTGTACATGTACAATCGAAATAAAGGACGAGTCTATTTTATTCTATTCTATGAGATATTTGCACCAGAAGAGTCAGTGGGAATAAAAAGGGGAAAGAATAAAATAAGGTTTAAGAAATAGATCACATGTAATTACTAAATGTGTTTTTCTAGCTTTTCTTTTTACAGTAGCTATTTTCCTTATGGCAGTGTGTTTGAGTAACTGGTTATAGTGCAGATGAAGTCACTTAATGGAGCAAATAACATTTTCTGTTGAGAGCAGGAAGCTCACCCACCAGTTTCTGTCTCTCCTTCTCTCATCTATATAACAGTCATCATTAGAATTACAAATTTATATATTATTTAATGTCCATATAATATTTATATGATTACACTTTAGATTTCTGTGTTCATGTGACTTAATGGTCTAGTATTGTCTTCACAATCCACAGCAAAAATAATAATAAGAGAGGGCATAGTTTTCTTTTACACATGCACATGTAATAAATAGTAGCATCAAAAACATTAACTGTTATTCTCTCCGTCTAGAAAAAAAAATGCCAAAGTCCAGTTAAGGAAACATATTTAACCTGCACACGGGTGTCTGTAGCTCTGAAAAACAACAAATAAATCATATCTACTACAAAATGTTTAACAGCAAGTTAAGAATAACAGCTGCTCCTGATCTGTTCATAAAAAGAACAAATGGTTCACAACAACTTCTTCACCCTTAAATCACAACTGCATTAAAAATGTAAAAGTCTATATTTCAAAGCAGAAGTTGTACAGATGTTTTGTCTTGCAAAATATGAGGAAGAAAAATATAAAATGAACAAAACAGGTGAAGCATTTCCTTTTTTCTTTTAAATGTACAAACTGTGAGAATGATGCTCAGATTTTTATTGTTTTTTTTTTTTTTTTTAAAAAGCTAATAAACAATGGAAATGTCTTCAAATATTAAACAGAAATTATCTTCCACAAAAGTTGAAAATATGCACATTCAAAATCACATATTTTAAACAACATGCATACAACACTGTTTGGATTTTTCTTCCTGGGACTTCTTCAGTTTAAAAGTGAAGAAATCTCTGTCCTCTGTTTGTCTATTTGGTCTCTGGATTCAGTTTCTCAGTCAGTTCAGAGATGCTGTTAGGAGCTGTAAGGCCCAAAACACACTGTTAGTCATCTGATTCTGGACTGGATTTTATGTACAAAATAACAAGTACTGTGTGAACTGCATGTTTCTTCACAAACACATCATAAAAGGAAGGTAAGAAAGAAAAAAATAAACCCACTAATAAAAAGAAAGAAAAAAATTACATCATCAGTAATGAATGTACAAATGGTCCATCTAAACCCCATTTATTCAGAAAGACCTCCACATTATTCCTAAACTCAGGATGTATATCATGGGCCCTTAGCCAAGCTTACACCAATATCCACCTGGACACCACCCTTCAGCTTATTCTTCCTGGTTAGCCAAATGGCCAACTTGGCCTGACCAAAAAGAAAATTAACCAAAACTGCAACTGGTCCAAGAATAAAAGTCTGAACAGAAGAATCCTCCCCAAGCGTATCACACAGAAACCTAAGAAGTTCAAAAACACTCCTAAGTCTGGAAGATTGCAGGAAAACATATAACACAGTTTCAGACAACCCACTGAAAAGGACAACCCTCCCCTTGGTGTGTTCTTTAGCTGGGCCAGGAAACAGTTTGTTGGCAGGGCAACATGGACTCTCCTCCACTGTAAATCTCCTGGTCTATTTGGAAGGGTCTTATAAAAGAGCCTCCACCTGAAAGCTTGTGATAACTGTGAAAGCCTCCTTCCACTGATGCACTGCAGTGTCCCTTAAAGACTCAAAATTCCTCACCTTCACACAGCCATGAGCAAGGCTTCACTGTGCAGCTGACTAAACTGTTCCAGGTGTGGAGTACTCACTAACAGCAACTTCCCTTCCCCTTTCAGCTCTTCAGTGTTCATGGAAACAATCAGCTGAGGAAAAACAGCAGCCACAAGCCACAAGGAGGAGGACACCTTATTAACTATTAGGACCCTGCCTCTATAAGATATCTGACTGACAACTATTTCCACTCTGATAGTTTCTTATGTATTGTCAGTACTAGCCCTTCCCAGTTCTTTTTAATTGCTTACAACTTTCCAAAGCTTAATTTTCAATTAAAGGTGGTGCATTAGAAACTTCTACCCTAGTGACTGGCACTGACAGCAGTGACGTGATCATCTGCCAAAAAATGATTTGTGGTTTTTGCAACTTTTGTGAAACATGCGTCAAATATATTCCTCATAAATGCTATCAAATATAGATGGATGGACTTTTATATAACCTTAATTTATTCATGGAAAAATATCGTTTACATTATAAATGTCTTTTAATAGTGATCTGGCTAAGAGGGCAGCAGAAATTGCAACAAATATAACAATAGTTCTACAAACAAATTTCTAGTGGCCAAAAATTCTATTTACCAATATAAGTAACGACATTACACATTAAAAAAACACATGGAAACATTGGAAATCAGTTTTTGGCAGATTAACCTTTTTTGGCACCGTGAGAGCATTAATCCAGGGTGGTAATGACAACTGCTTTATTCATACTCAAGGCAAACCCAAGGTTCTCACAGCCTATCTGCTTTCCTACTGCTGCCAACAACCTCTTCTACTGTAACTACACCTTCAGAGACCTTCACCTGCTCACGACTCCGCTGCTCTAACAGGCCATGATGCTGCCAGCATTCACAAAACTGATCTGATCATAAAACAAAAACTGTATGTATAACAATGAAAAATGTAAAAGAGAAAAAGTAAAGAAAAGAAAAAAAGAGACTGAAAATGACAAAAATTGGCAGACCCTCCTCGTCCGTGTCAAGAGAGAAAGAAAGTAAGAAAATAAAATGTTATACTTACGAGACATAGGGATGTTTTCTGAAAAATATAATCCAGGTAACAAAGCTTTTACATTTTGAAAAACCATACTGAATGTGATACTGAGTCTTGTGCTGCTCTTATCGCTTTCCCCATGTTTTAACGTACTGCAGTATTAGATTCAGTTTTCCAGTCTTTATATGAATATCAGCTCACCTCTTTTACATCTCTTGTCTTTCTTCCTTTTGTAAACAACAAATCCAACTCCACCAACAAGGATGAGAAGAATAAGAACAACCACAGCAGCAGTGACGGGGATCATCATGGGCCTCTCTGCTCAGGAAAAAAAAAAAGAGTAAAAGATAATCAGATCATAATGGATATACAGTGCATCCTCCCTGTTATCACACTGATTATTAATGCAATGGTAGTGTGATCTATGTGGCAGTAGATGAATGATGTATTTATGTACAAATATGTATGTACAAATATATAGCATTTGCTACATACTTCACAGCATATCTAAAAAATGTTAGACTGTTGATTTAACCTTTTATGGCTTATAGATAATTTTCTCTATGAAAACAAACCCAACCTTAATCAGTGCTAGCACAACTTACAAAAACTTTTGGCTCTAATAAAAACAATAATGAAAATTTGAAATAATGAAAGGGTTTTTTTTCCAATTATCAGGTCAAAGATTTGAAAAAGCCACTTCTTTTGCTAAGTAAATGTCAAGTTCAGATTAACCAATTTAACAATTGGTCAACATTATATGCAGCATTGTTGGCTGCACAGACTTGCTCTCTTTTTCCACTGACTTTTTGCTAGTATATACAGTGGGGCAAAAAAGTATTTAGTCAGCCACCGATTGTGCAAGTTCCCCCACTTAAAATGATGACAGAGGTCAGTAATTT
>NW_005188493.1:20503-23765 GCF_000239375.1 Pundamilia nyererei
TCTGGTGCAAATTACTGACCTCTGTCATCATTTTAGGTGGGGGAACTTGCACAATCGGTGGCTGACTAAATACTTTTTTGCCCCACTGTATAATGATAATACAGTCAATAAACAGTCATTTTATTTCTGTTATTCTAAAAGCACAATCAGAGCACAGCACTGTGTTTCTCACTTTTGTCAGTTCGATTTTCATTTTTGCCCCAGTTGGTCCGGATCACTGATTTGTTCAGTTTGGTGATGATGTTGTCCTCGACACCAGAGAACTGAAACACACAGCTGTAACTCATCCAGTCTTCAGCTGGCACTGATGAAACATTCATGTTAACACTCAACTGGAACGTCCCATCATGGTTGTGGAAAATCTCTCCTTTCTTCACATGTTCATGGATCTCCACTCCATCTTTCCTCCAGAACATCATGGCTCTGTCAGGATAGAAACCTGTAGCGTGGCAGGTGACTGGGGAGGAGGGAGTCATCTGGAGGAGAGACACTGAGGGAGGAACTGCAAAGAAAGATATTTTTAAAAAATACTAATACATCTTTTTAAACTTTGTAAATGAGTCATAGCCACCATTTGATGCCAAATCCTTTTTCATTGTGATATCACAGAATTAACTGAGTTGCTAACAATGCTGCGTACTACAGTGACGAAAGAAGAAAGTCCTTCCCCAGTAGTTTACAAGTAATGTCTCTTTGCAGATGATGCTAAAAACTCCACCAACACCAAAAGTTCCACCAACTAGATATTTTTTAAGGTGTCAAAAAGTACACAAGTAAAAGTAAATGTAAAGGAATGTCAGTACAGCTATTTCTTAGTTGTTGTTTTTTTGTATTTGGTAACTAGTTACATGTGACAGTTTATCAGGTAATCTGTGCCTCTGGTCTGAGTTTGAGCTTGTAAACTTCTCCTTGATCTGTAGTCTGCTTATTTTTGCCTGTTTAACCAGCCTCTGGAGCTCAGAAAGTTTTTGAACTCTGTTGTGAATTCTCCGTTTGGACTTTAATGTACTTCAGTTCTACATCTAACTGAAGAGAACATGATAGAACATGAGCAGTATGCCTGGGAGAACATGATGATATTGAACTAACCATTAGGATATAAAGTAGTGCAAATGCAACATACCTAAAAGTGTTGATATGTTAATGCAGAACAATTCCTAACCAGAAATTACTCACTAGGAATGTTTGTCAATAGAATGTAAATTCAAATTTCACTCTACCTTTTCTATCCAAAAAACTCTTTGCATCATTAAAATACATCTTCATCATGTCAGGGCACACTGTTGTGAGGAAGTTCTTCCAAACTCCATTACTGGCTGTTTTTCTATCCCACTCCTGTTTGGTGGTTTTAGCCAGAGGGTTTGAAGTGATCCATTTCTCTGTTTCTATGTCAAATCTAATGAAGTCTTCCCCATTATATCCATAAAGTTTAAAAGCAACAGTCTGTTTCGTCTCATCATCCTGTTCACAGCCCATAATCTCCTGGATAATATGAACACCTGAAAGAGAGACAGAGACTGAAGTAAACTACAACTCATTCTAGCTTCTGTAGCATCTGTCACAGGTTTTAAAGAAATTGTCAAGGTTCAAGGTTCAAGGTTCAGACTCCAAAGGGAATTTTTCTGATCTAATCTAGTATCTATCTCTCTATCTATTCGCTTCCGCTTATCCTGTTCAGGGTCGTGGGGGTGCTGGAGCCTATCCCAGCTGTCATAGGGCGAGAGGCAGGGTACACCCTGGACAGGTCGCCAGTCTGTCGCAGGGCCAACACACAGGGACAGACAACCATTTGCACTCACATTCACTCGCACATTCAAACCTAGTGGCAATTTGGATTATCCAATTAACCTATCCCCACATACTGTGTATGCTTCCGTTGTATATAGTGTATTATCTTACTTATTTTGTATTTGTTTGTATTTTATTTTTTATTTGTTTGTGTTTTTCTTCTGCTATCTGTACCTGAGCTGAGGTAACGCACAGATTTACCCACCATGGGATCAATAAAGTCTTATCTTATTTTAAATAAACAAATAAAAGAATAACAAATAGGAAAAATGTTAGAAACATACCTCCAGTCTGGTTTGAGTACTGCTTGAAACTTCTAATTTCATCTGTGAGTAGCTGTTTATAATGTTTGCAGTTCTTAATCAGTGTTTCCCATTGACGTGGATCATCTTCCATAGACTCTCTTATCCAGTCTTGTCTGGGTTCTAGTGTTTTCATGTTGCTGTCATAGTAAGCTATTAAAATTCCCCCAAGCTCTCCTGCTGCCACATAATCTGGGGTGTTTGGAACTCCAGAAGATAACATGAAAAAAATCTTCAAGGAGTGTTTGACTGTAGGACAGACACAGTTAATACAATTAAAACAACAGTCTGACGTTACATGTGAGTACAAGTGACTTTTCTATTTTGCTAAAGGGATACTTGGTAAAGTTATCAGAGTTTAGTTGTTGTAAACCATTATTTATTCTATTTAGAATAGTTTTGTTGAGTAAATTCAAAATTGTATTTCTTGAGATGATCATAATCTTACCTGTAGATCCAATGTGAAAAAGCAAAAGGAGCATTATTAGATTCTTCATCGTGGTTAGAGTTGAGTTAAAGTAAAGAAGTCAGAAATGGTTTTACAGGTTTGTTCAGTCTGAAAATATTTCCTGGTTTCTGTTACATGCTGAGTATTTGAGGCGTGTTCACCTTCCACTGACTGGTAAACAAATGTTTAATCCAACTATTCCAGAGGTTATTCTATAAAGAGGCTTATGGTCAAAAAGACTAGATCAGTGTTTTTGTGTAAACCGATCATTTTTTGTTTGGGCCATTCGCCTGGGCTTGTGTTTGTTAAAGGCCAAAAATAGGCTACGTTACACAGCACAGATCTTGACATTAAAGAAACTGTTGGACATTATGGACAATGCTGGGAATCCTCTGCACATGGTCATAAACAACCAGAGGAGTCTGTTCAGTGACAGGTTGCTTCTCCCAAAGTAAAGGACCAACAGACTTAAAACCTCCTTTGTCCCACACGTCATAAAAATGTTTAACTCCTCACTGGAGGGGAGAGGGAGGGAGAAAAGGAGGACAAAGGAGGAGGGAACAACCAATTTGTAGTGCCCTTTTCCTCTTTGCCCTTTTTCTATATTCAAAGGTGCAATAGACTCAAAATAGTTGAAATGTGCAATTCCCTGGTAATTCCTATTATCCTATTTATCCCTATTATATACTCTGTATTTATATATGTCTCTGTATTTATATATATA
>NW_005188494.1:0-1352 GCF_000239375.1 Pundamilia nyererei
ACAATTTTCCCATTTTTAAATTTTGGTTTGAAATAAAGAAGCTCCCTCTGATGTTACTGCAACTTCTGAATGTGTGTCTTGGACATAGTGGACATATTATAAAGGATGGCCCAGTCTCAGTAAAATTTTGGATGAACATTTTCATGCAATAAATCTATTTTGTATGTTTTTATGAAATAGATTTATTGCAAATCCTAATTGTTTCTAGATTCCTTTTACTTGTAATGTATTACATACCGAACAAACATACTTATTTCTGTCATGGTCTGGAGTCGGGTGACTCCGTGTTTAAGTTTTGTTTATTCAGTGTTCTGGGATTTTGTGGGGCTTTCATAGTTTTGTCTTTTATCATGTTTTCATGTTCTTACTTATTCTTTAGGACCGCTGTGATTTCCCAGCCTTTAGGTTTTGTCTGAATGCCCCCCTTGTGTTCCCTGTGTAGTGTCATGTGTACCTGGTTTGATGTTCGTGTTATTTCTCGTTTTACTTTGACAGTCCCATGCCCTGTGTCAGTCTGTCTAGTTTTCCTTCTCTTGTCTCGTTATGTCTAATGAATCCCAGCTGTGTTTCACTCCTGTTTCCCATTTCCTCATTACTGACTTGTATATTTAAACCCTGTGTTTTCCGTTGCCCTTTCTTGCGTTGTACCTCCTCTTGTGTGTGAGTCTGTGTTAAAGTGGTCAAGCGTTAGCTCCTCATTTCTTGTTTCCTGGTGTTTGAGCTGTCATTTTTCAGTGTTTTTGTTTTTAGTTTCCATTATACTTTGTTTTTTGTTAGCTTATGTTTGGACAGTTTTCCCAGCAATAAAGCTGCCGCCTTAAGTTTATGTTTTGTATTTGAGTTGTGCATTTGGGTCCACTTCTTTTCTGCCAACCACAGCTACACATGAAGGATTTCTTGTGACACAAATAAATTTAAAGCATGTTTGAGATATTAAAAGAAAGCTTAGAGAACCAAGATTTTTTTTATAAGGAAATAGCTCTTGAAATGAACTCAGCTGATTTAAAAAACAGGTCACACCTTAGGATTTTGAATGACAAAAAATCATATTTTTGGAGTAATGTCTATTTAAAAGTTACTTGTCCCCTCCATGCTGAGGAAAGTGTGTCAAAAATACAATCTGGCTCATGATGTGTCTCTGCAGTGAGTCGTTTGCTTTTGTTCTTGTACTGTGACTTGACTTGTGCTTCGCTTCTGCTACCTGTCTAAGTTGTTATCTGGGTTTTAGCCAAAAGAAGTGAACAAAACACTGCGCACACTGTACAGGGAGTGCAGAATTATTAGGCAAGTTGTATTTTTGAGGAATAATTTTATTATTGAACAACAACCATGTTCTCAATGAACCCAAAAAA
>NW_005188494.1:2738-18766 GCF_000239375.1 Pundamilia nyererei
GATGATGTGGACAAAATACTCATTTGCCTAATAATTCTGCACTCCCTGTACATTTACATATAATAATCCAAAGTGCTGCAATGCAGAGATAAAGATAATAAATAACTACATCACACAAAAAGATCATGATGCAAGAAGAAAGAAAAAGTTAAGCTGTATTTCATTGCCCTTAGGGATGTTTTAATATTTTTATTTCTATTCTTCAGGAAAGTGGAATTTATTTCTTTTACAGTGGTCCCTCGTATATCACAGGAGTTACGTTATAAAAATAACCCGTGATAAGTGAAATCCGCAAAGTAGCCAACTTTATGTTTTATAATTATTACAGATATTGTAAGGCTTTAAAACGCCTCACTACACACTTTATACACTTTTCTCAGACAGGCATGGACATTTTCACATTTTTCTCTCTTGTTTAAACTCTCTCAAAGTTCAAACCTTGTATAAAAAGAAGTCCACCCGCAGGTGGCGATGTTTTGTCGACATTGTTGTGTTTGTTGGGGAGAAAACTTACAAACATACAATACAGCACTTTAGAGTCACACTGCTAGTGATCGAAGCTCAACACATTGTGTACTGTAGAGGAGACACGGCATGAGATTGATTGACAATGGTCTACAGCCAATCAGGACGCAAGCTGAACTGCGATATAGCGATGGACCACTATTTATGAATTATTTTTATATAGGCCTTCACATGTTTCTTTAATGCTACTGACTGCATAGATTCTCTTGTTTTGTGAACTATATATATATATTTTAAAAGTTTTGATTGATACTCCTAGAATACCACAGTCTGCATTTTGTTTTGATTTATTTAGTCTCATTTGTTGTTGCATTTTTCAATATGTGAAACTTTGATAGTAGTCTGGCAACGTGAGCATCACTTAAAAGCATTAAACTGAGGTTACAGTAAAGTTGACTTAAGCTGATTTCTGTTTTTTAAAAGAAAATAACAGATGAATTATTTAATTGAAATGTAAGTAACTGAATCTGTTACTTACTGCTCATCATTAACATGAGGCTATTCAGCTAATAAATGAAATCTGTCAAGAAAAATTCAAGACACTTGGCTACACGTGAAAAAATTAGCTGTTTTATTAGTGAACATTTGTAACAAAGAAACCGTCACAAAACAGAAGCAAAAGTTATTTGACAGTTATAGATCTATTAAAGAAATGTTTTTAAGCTGGAGTAATGGACATATTCATGGGTAAAGTTTGAAATATAAACTGGAACATAAAGACTGTATTAGCATAATGGGAAAATTCACACATTATATTAAGCATACGTTACTTCATTTATATGTTAACACTAAGTCTTCAACAAAACCTCTTAAGAAACTTTGTGCCATGCAAATACAGAAATCCAATCATGAACAAAAAGATTCCAAAACTTCCCATTCTATAAATTTAATAATGACGCTCTGATGGAAACTTGTAAAGGTGAATGTGAGTAGTTGTGCCCAGTTATCTAGCAATATACGCTGATCCTGTACATCTGTGGATATTAAAGGTACTTTATTGAGAGCTTAACAGAGGATGGAAAAAATCAGAGATTTAATTTCTAACCCTTTTATACATTCAAAAAATGTGGTTTAGTGCTATAGTTTGTATGTCAGCTCTATCACCTGTTTCAAACCTTGATGCTACTCAGCTGCTGGCTCTGCAGACCCAGTCTGAACTGTGACAGATGTGTCAGATGCTGTTGCTGCATCTGCCATCATTCCTTTTGCTGCAGCTACTCCTGCTGCTGTTCCTAATACTACTCCTACTGCTAAACCTAGACTTCTTTCTTCTTTCATTAATTTTATCGCTCCACCAAAGAATGCACCCAGTAGAGCTCCTGTTGTAACTCCTGCAGCTTTTGAAAACAGATTTTTAAACACAGATTGTTTTGCCTTTGTTGCAGTTTCCTCTTCTGTTAAGTCTGGAGATGACTGTTTGATGCGACCTTCCTCTTGTTGAATATCTCTCTTCACTTCTTGCAGCATCTCATTGGTGAAGTAGCCTCCTTTGTTTGCATCAATAATCGTGTCAATGGTTTTGAGTAATTCTGCCACCTGATACTGGTTGGTCCTGTATTCATCTCCCTGGTTGTTCTTCCAGTATTTGTTATCAATGACGTGGCAGCGGCCCCCACACTTCTTGATCAGATCACTCAGAGCTTTACTTTCATTAACAAACTCTTCGATCTTCATTCCCTCAGGAAGCTGGTCACCATGAGTAAAGATTATTGTAGTAAATATAAAAGCTTCATCTGAGAAATATTGATTAATTTTGTCTATCACACCCTTTTCATGCTCTGTGTATTTCTCCACTTTAAGCACAATGAGAAACACATGAGGACCAGGAGCACATTCTGTGACACACCTCAATATTTCAGACTTCATCTCCTCCCCAGGTCTGTTTGTGTCAATAAATCCAGGAGTGTCAATAAAGAGTACCATTCTTCCACTGACTGACATGAACTTTGCCTGACATCTCTGTGTTCCAGATTCGGCAGTATGATTTACTTCAAACACAGGCTCTCCACACAGGGTGTGGGCAAAACTGCTCTTTCCAGCTCCAGTTTTTCCCAGGACCACAATCCTTCTTGCTGTCTCTATAAAACAGTAATGATTTGGTGTCAGTTATTTATCTATTTAATTTATCTATTACTCTGTCTAAACAGTGCAACAAAAATAAACAGTAAAGTCAAATAAAACATTTATGACAACATATACAAGCTATAGCTGCAAATGATTGACGTGTCTGCTTTCTTTTAAATGTAAATAAAACTGCATGAAGTTCACAAACCAGTCAGTAAATGGCTTAAAAATGCATCGTGGTACAGTAGAAAGAATGTTCATTTCTTTGACTGTTGTGCAACAGTTCAGATCTAGCTGTTCAGATGGTGGATACCAACCAAATAATTTAGAATTATTATGTCTAGCAAGCATATACTCCGTATTATTCTGCTATAATATTCAGATTTACAGCCTTAAATATATTAGGTAATGTTTACACAACTACTTTAGGTATTGAGTGGAGTAGATAACCTTGACTGAGAAAAACAATCACTTTCATCTCGTTGGAGAGAAGTTTCCTCCTTTCTGTTTCCCATGTTTTTGTTAATTATCAATACATGATTATAACTGCAACTTACCATCCATGTTTTTGAAAGCAAAATCAGCGCAGAGACACACGACTACTCAGATCCTGTGGACGTTGTGACTGCGCCTTTTGTTTTGTTCCTGCACCTGTTGGACTTGTTTCTCAGCAGCAAACTAAAGTGATGACCTCATAGTTTGTTTCTTTTTGTTTTTACAAACTTGGATGAGAGAACTATCGTGCATATTGAAATTTAGTAATATAAAAAACCCCACAATTTTTCTTTAATTTTTTATGTAAAAATCTTGACCAGCACCTTGTTGTAACGCAAAGTTAAATATGCTTGTAGTAAATTTGTGATTAGCAAAAGAGAAGGTCAAGACTCTAGAAAAATGGTATTACTCTTCTAGAATACTATAATTAAAAGTATTATGTAATTATAAATACAGAAAAAGGATGTGTTACGTATTTGAAATCTTCTTCAAGCACCTGTTCCCTTTAGGGGTCACCTAAGCGGATCATATGATGCCATCTCACCCTAACCCTAGCTTCATCCTCTGTTATACCAACTCTCTGCATGTCCTCCTTCACTACTGTACAGCCACAGATCTTATCTGTGGTCTTCCTCTTTTCTCTTGCCTAACAACTCCATGTTCAACATTCTTTGTCTATTATCCCTCAATTCAATTAAATTTTTTTATAAAGCTCCAAATCAAAACAACATTTTCCTCAAGGCACTTTATATTGTAAGGTAAAGAAAGCAGCGAAAATAATCACATGACCCCCCCTTTGATTAACTGCTTTGGCAACAGTGGGAAGGAAAAACACCCTTTTAACAGGAAGAAACCATCTGGCATGACCAGTTTGGGGTAAGAAGAGGAAGACAGGAAAAACCACATACTGTGGAAGAGATCCAGAGATTAATAATAACTAAAGATTAAATGCAGAGAGGTGTATAAACACACAGTAAGTGAAAAGAGTGACTGTAGAAGAAACAGTGCATCATGGGAATCCCTAGACCTATTGTAGCGTAACTAAGGGAAAATTTAGGGTCACCTGATCCAGCCCTCACTATATCGTTTAGCAAAAAGGAAAGTTTTAAGCCTAATCTGAGCAGTATGAGTTGATACATTACTATGTACTATGTGGTCTTTAAGATATGATTGGACCTATAAATTTAAGACCTTGTAATCCTTCTGCACATGTCCAAACCATTTCAGCCACGCCTCTCTAATTTTGTCCCCATTTTTGTGCGACCTGGTCACTGCTAATGAAAAAGAGCTTCTCCTCGCTGGGTTTTTGTACGACTCACTTTAGTGTAGCCCTGGCTCTAACCTCGTGTTTCCCTATGATTTCCCAGTTCTGATGTCTTCATCTGTTTATTGTATATAGATTCCCTGGAAACGTCCTTGTTTCTCCTCCCTGGATTCCTGAGCATGAGTGTTTGGGAGAGTGGTGTGGGATGTCAGAAGTGGAGTGTCCCTCTCCTCTCCATCTCATGGATCACTGGAACCCCTGACTTTCGCACATTTGTATATAGCTCACTTGGTGCTTCTAAATAAACATTCATTCCACTTTTTTCCTATGTCTGCACGTGAGTCAGTTCAGTCACATTGACACAAAGTTATTTTATAATTCTATACACTTCTTCTCTCACTTAAACAGGTTGTCTTTCACCTGCTCCCTACGCTCACTACAGATCACACTGAAATGTACTGAAATGTACACACTGTAATCAGATTCAATTACGGCTGGCATCATTAACTTGATGAATAAATTATGTCTTTGTAGTTACATAGCTGATTTGTTTTTACCCCTATGAGAGTTTGGTGACCTGTCCCGTCAGTTGCCCTATGACAGCTGGGATAGGCTCCAGCCTCACCCCTGATTTGGATAAGCGGAAGAAACTGGATAAATGAATCCTTTTCTATTTTCCCTCTCATTCTCCTTTTAGCTTGTTTTGCATTATGTTATGTAAAGCATGTTCCTGTTTTCAGTGCTTCCTTTTCTGACTTTGATCAATAGTTACATTCATTTTCATATTCAAAACCAAGGTCACTACAAGAGAGCCTTTCAAAGTCAAAGTCACCCTCTGTTTTCTCCGTTCTTTAGACATATTAGCTTTGAACTTCACTGCACAGGACGTGAAATTGCTGCTACAGAAGCCACATTATGTTGAAATGACACCAACACCAAAAACTAAAGAGATGCACTAAGTTTTGTTGCCTCTGCTGTTGTTTGAGTACTTTAAGATCCAGAGGTTCCAGTTCATGTCTGAGTTCATTAACCTGACTTGAATTTGATGGGTTGCTAATTTTCTATCACATCTTTGCCAGACTGGCCACTCTAAAACACCCGATGGCTGATTTTGCAGATTAATTCTACCTAATGAAGAAGGTAATTACACTTAAAATAAAAGTGTAGAAAGGAGGAGAGCACCTGAGCACAGAAGTACAGATACAGTTATAATGTGTGTTACCATCAAAATATCGAGAGAGAAAGAGAGGCTGCATGCCCAGAGATGCATGGGTCTTTGTAATGTGCTCTTGTGCATCATGGAGACTGCACAGAGGAAGAGAGAGTACATATGCATGGTTTCTACATCATATCACACTGACTGTTCACAGCAGACAAAAAGACCCTTGGACAACTGCAAACATTCCAGCCTTCCCAATAGCAAGTCTGACCCTCTCTAATATTTGGAGCAATGAAATGATTCATTCAGCTTTTTCAGTTTATCAGAAGCTAATAATTCAGAGTTTGTCCAAACAAAACATTTCCTTTAAACTCATATTCGTTTCGTTTCATTGTATTTGATATAAAGTAAACTCGACTGACCGTCCATGTTGTCAAAAGAAATCACACTCGTCACCGGGACCTCACGATGTCCTTGCTGCGTGTTTTTCCACCTGCTCTCTTGCTGCACTTTGGCTGTGCTTTCGTTTGTCACCAGTTGGACTTTTAAACTGACACTGTAACTACACAAAACAATGAGCAACACCTGATGCTGCAGGGTGCAGTACACTCACAGATATTTTTTGCTGCAAATCCCTGCGAAACCACAACACGATGGTGTATAACTGTTCACATTTGATATATCAGAGCTGGTTATCACATTAACCTGTGTCCACTATTTTTTTATTTTATGAGTGGTAACAGAACTGAAAATCAAATGCCACATATAACAGCAAAATCATTTATAAATAAAAGCAATTGTTGAAAAAATAGTTTGAAGCAGATACTTTGATGACTGCACAGTGAACTGAGACATAATTTCTTTAGGGATTATTAAAGTATTCTGATTCTGACATAGTGTTGAACAGCTCAGTAAATCCTCTCAGTGCTTTAAAAACAGGACAATTCAGAGTTTGAATAAGGGACTGGTAAAATGTTTCTGTTTCTCATCCTAGTTAAAGAAGTTTTAAACAAGGAAGGTATTTTTAATTAGATTAAGTTTGAAAAATGGGAGAAACTGATGCATTCATTCCCTCTTGACAGTTTACTGGTACATGCACATGTAATGCATAACTGCAGATTACACAATCAATCAGTGCACGAAATCCAGTGTCTTTGAAATCAGCTGCTTTTTTAAAATAAATGTAGTATGTTTGATATGCGTATGTAAGTACATAGAATAGGAAAATAGTTTTTTGTTCACATTTAAAAATATATTTCATATATTTAGGGCTGAAAAACACATATAAGCTCTATTAACTAAGTCAATTTTACACCCCCTCCAAGTGTCACAATCAAAAGTCATATCTGTGGTCCAAGTGTGGACTAGACACTACATTTGACTGAGATTGGTGAGAGGGTCATGCTGTCTCATGCACAATGAAAACAAGCACAAGCTGAACTTCACTAGCTGGGCCCACGTCCTCATTTTAGGTTTGACAGTGTTTTAGTAGGTAAAGGTGAATGCTTGGACATGAATTGAGCTGCGGATTGGGGAAGGCCTCGAAGGGGACTGGCGATGGCTCCCGGGCCTGGCAGATCCCCAAAGAAGGCATCCCCTAGAAGCAGTAGTGTGCGATACGAAGGTTGAAGACGTCAACAGAACAATTTGATTCTTGATTTGACTTATTTATACAGCACCAAGCCACAGTGGCAGATGCCTTGAGACCCTGCAATGATGTCTAGAGGAAAACCCAACAATCATATGACCCCTATGAGCAAGCACTTTGGCAACAGTGGGAAGGAAAATCTCCCTTTTAACAGGAAGAAACCTCCGGCAGAACCAGGCTCAGGGAGGGGCGGCCATCTGCCGCGACCGGTTGGGGAGAGAGAAGGAGAAGAGGACAAAGACGAGCGCACGGAGAGCAAACGTCGCTCCGTGGTGTGGAGTGGATGAGCTCAGACAATTCGGAAGGAATGGCAGGATCAAAGGAAGTTGCAAACAGCGGAAATCTTAATGGATGAATGAGGGGAACCCTCGATTGGGTAGCGACGTGGCTCGACTTTGAGCTGAAGCTCTGACAGAGAAGAATGCTGGATTTGAGATTTGAGGTAGGGCTTGGTGGCTCGAAAAGCTTGTGACCTTGTCTTTGAGCAGAAGATGGAGAGGGGGTGCTTAGCTTGTTAAGTACTTCAGATAAGGTAGCGATAACGACTGAGCTGATTTCTGAATGAACAGAAGTGACAGCAGCAGCTTCGGAAGAGTTGATGAATTGAACTTCTCCTAAGTTAAATATGCTAAATTACAGTCTTTTTTCATGTTTTGAAGTTCTTACTTGCAGCAAATGAATGCACTGCAATGAGAAAAATAGTTCTAATACTATGAAAAACTACTCAGTATTATTGAAGTATAATTAATTTGTTTTTTGATTCAGGTTGGCTTATCTTAAAATATAGCCCAATCGATATTAAATCCAAGCAAAAAATAACTTATATATCTCCATCCATCCATCCATCCATCTTCATCCGCTTTATCCGAGGCCGGGTCGCGGGGGCAGCAGCCTAAGCAGAGATGCCCAGACCTCCCTCTCCCCAGCCACCTCCTCCAGCTTATCCGGGGGAACACCAAGGCGTTCCCAGGCCAGCCGAGAGATATAATCTCTCCAGCGTGTCCTGGGTCTGCCCCGGGGCCTCCTCCTAATATATATTTATTCCTCTCATGAGAACAAAACCCTTTTTGTAAACAATATAGGGCTGCTGCACAATCCCTAAAAGTCTAAATCAACCTTTTAAAAGGCCTAAACAGAGAAAAAAAATTACATTTTTGGCCTTAAACTTTTGTGACAGTCACATAGTCTCACAATGTTGTAAATAACGGCATTACTGACTTAAAACTTTACATGCCTCAGGTAAAGTGTCATTAAGTAAAAAAAACAACAACTTTCATTTCGTTAGCTTCATAGCATAAGTGCCTAAGTCATTTTTTGGTCAAATTGAGATTTTTGCCTAACTTTACTCCCCTACCACTGCTGCATCATCCTGTCCGTCTGCCTATGTCATCACAAAAAAATGACTTAGGCACTTATGCTATGAAGCTAACGATTTGTAAAGCATTATAAGTAAAGCCGTTTCTCAGGACATTGCTAGGCAAATTAGGAACAAATTGTACAAACGTACTACAAAACTAAACAAACTGCAAATGACCTGATAAAATTCTGCTTGGTATTCACCTATTTTTCAAAGAATGACTTCCACTCAGCTATTGCTTTCTTATATGCACTAGTGGCATCTTGATCATGGATGGCATCAGTGATTACCTCAGTTTGTATGACAGAGAGGACCGTTGCAACACATTTTGGGTATGTTAAGTGCAAGGTGTAGTAATATGCCATCAACACCAACATTTCTTCCCAGAAATCCTCCAAGGGGAGAGTGGTCACTGGTATGTTTCCTACAGCAACAATGTTGGTTGTCCCATCAAAAAGCAGCACTGGGGAGGAGAGAGGCCGCTTCTCCAGGTATAGCATTGCATCTTCACCTGGCTAGAAAAGCACAAAAAAAGGACAAATTCTTCAAGATTTTAAATGAAAGGGTTGCTGTGCATCCAAACAGCTTAAGACACAAAAAGCAATATCAAGAGTTTAGAATGCTCCAAATGATTTACTGTTGGAATAGAAGAAATAAATATAAAATATCTGACTTACATAAATATGAAATTTTGGAAATGTATTAATTCTGAGCATGAATTTTCTCTAGTTTGCAGCATTTTTATCATGTATATTTGTGCTTTTTTCTCATTTGATTTTTAAAACTATTTCTTTTAACTTTGTTACATATTCTAGTTCTTGAAGGCCTTTATAAATATATGATTTTACTGCTTCTACTTGTATCCTAACTGTAATGTGCTTTTGCTCTACGCTGCCTCTCTGGTGTAGGTTTTGAATAACAATTAAGAAATCCTGAATAAGGAGTAATTTAATCCCTGCTGAATTGAGCTTTGACCCGATCTTATTAAGCATGAAAAGCAAAATAATAATATTAATAATGATAATACAAGTAAATGGAGAACAAGTTACAGTGGCTGGTATTGCTAACAGCTGTTCTCACCTTGAGGATATGAAGGAGAGCCTCACTGGCACTTCCCAGTAGTGATGGGATTTCCGGCTCTTTTTAGAGAGCCGGCTCTTTCGGTGCCGAACCAGCTCTTCAGGTTGTTTTGTTGCTTTAATTAATTTATTATTAACAATAATATAAAATTATGCACAAAAGGAATTACTAATGTAAAAAAAGTGGTTTTATTTATATATGTTTATATATAAATATATGTGGTGGCCCCTAGAGACAAAACACGTGCAAACTCAAAAGCACATTTCTAGCATTAACTGAACTTCCAAAACGGAGCTACCTGGATCACTTAAATTACACAATTGAAAGCATGTGTGTATTGTTTGTGTATTTATACACAAGCACTCATAGAAATCACAGCTGTAACCAGGACCTTGTGCTGCATGTTTTTGCTCTCTTGCTGCACTTTGGCTGTGCTTTAATTTAACACTGGTTGAACTTGTAAACTGACACTATAACTACACAAAACTATGAGCAACACCTCATGCTGCAGGCTGCAGTACACTCAGAAAATTAATTTTACTGGAAATCCATGTAAACCCACAACATGTCGCTGTATAACTGTTCACATATTATATATTAGAGCTGGTCATCATCCACTATTTTGTTTATTTTATAAACGGTAATAGGGCTGAAAACCAAAAAGCCTCATATATGTCAGAACTATGTATAAAAATGATTTGATCACTATGACACATTGAATTTGTCATAGTGTTGAACAGCTCAGTAAAACCTCTGTACTTTGAAAAACAGAAAAATGTAGAGTTTGAAAAAGGGAGTGGTAAAATGTTTCTGTTTCTCTTTCTAGTTAAAAACAGTTTTTCAGTTAAGTTTAGTTTGAAAAATGGGATAAAACTGATGCATTCATTCCCTCTTGACAGTTTACTGGCACATGTGCATGTAATACTTTGCCATTAATGCATAACTGCAGTTATTAAACAATTAATCTGTCATGGTCCCTGTGTCTCTCCGACTGGCTCACTCTTGGCCACATATTTGTTGTTGTTTTTTTTTCTCTCCTGTATGCCTGAGCAAAGCTCAGCACTGGGCTCCTGCTCCTGACCCACACACCTGGACTGAATATCCCCGCCTTCCGCTTATTGACCTGGTTTTCTGGTGACTCAGAGCATCTCATCGCTGGATCATTGTACAACCTGAGTTTGTGTAGCCTCGGAAAATTCCTTGTCTTATTTCCCCATAAATCTGTAGCTTGTTCTAACTACTTGTCTCTGTACATAGATTCCCTGGACCTGTCCCTGTAACCTTTCATGGATTCCCAAGTTTGGCTGAGTGGTGTGGAGTGAGAATGAGTGGCAGAAGAGGAGCATGGTGTGTGTGGATTTCCTTCCCTTCTGTCCCTCAGAGCCCTTCACCCGCTGCCTTGCACATTTTATGTATTTTGCACTTTGGTGATTGTAAATAAACTTCTGAACTTTTATTCTCAAGAGCTTGAGTCTGCGCCTGAGTCCATTCAGTCTGCCTTGACAGACTTTGTGCATAAATCCCATGTCGATTATTTATTTATTTATATATTAGCCGTCCTGTTTGGTTATTTAGCAATCAGAATTTTTGTCTGAAGGCCAAGAACTATGCCTACCAGATTTACTTTACTAAATAGATCATCACAACCTTGCCATATTGGTCCATTTGATTGACCTTTGTTATTATTATTATTTATTTTATTTTATTTTATTTTAAGTTCTTACAGACAAGGCAGACATGACAGGGTATAGGACATCGAGAAACAAAGAAAGAACGAAAGAAAGAAAAAAGGGAGGGAAACAAAAAACAGAGGGGAAGAGGGACAGTGAGAGAAGACACCTTAAAAAAAATCAGCTGGATCACCTGTGATGCTAGACAGACCCACAGCTGGAACGAGACAATTCTACTACAACAGCAAAAGCAAGACGCAAGTCACCAAAGTTCTTTGTGTTACTCGTGCACGAGGGAGAGAACTGTGACAAGCGTGTTCCTGTCGCTCACCCCAGTCGCTCTCGTCTGCTCCCTCGTAACACCGCTCTTTATTGAGGTTACATGAATATGCATGAAAGTTCATTAACATATGACGTCTTACATAGATATACATCTAAACAAAGAATACATTGTCTGTGTGTCATGTAGGTATATGTATGTGTGTATGTGTGTGTGTGTGGGGTGGGGTCAAGATGTGACCATGTGAAGACTCCCTGCACCTACTGGTGCCAGGGAGTCCAGCAGTTCACTTAAACAAAAGGCTCTTACACTCAAACAGATATATGTGTGTTTGCTATACCATATGTCAGCAAGAGAAGATACGACCTCTCTCATGACCCTAGGAGGTGTGTGATCTATGCCAGAACACTCTGAAGAGGAGTGAACACACTCCCCTCTTCAGGCTACTTAGAGTTGTTACAGACCTCCTAGGACAAGACTTTCTTTCAATATGCAATCAACCATATATTTCTAAGCATAAATGATTATATGTCTCTAAATACAAATGACAATAATAAAATACAAACCCAACAACCTGTTAAAAAAAAGAAAACAAGAAAAAGCAGAGTAACTCAATAATCACAACACCACAGCAATAACCTAGATAAGTATAAGTAACAATAAATACTAAATATTGAATGTTATTGTGCAGCACGTAAGACTGACAGCGCACAATATGCCTTGAGGTAGCAGCCAAGAAAGATATAGTTTCTGTCAGCAAACATCTGTGTGTACACCTGTTTGCGTGAGCACACTTGTATTCAAAAGGTTTTTCCATGTAATGATCTGCTAGAGGGTGTGGGGAGCCCCAACGCCCAGGGCATGAAGCAGGCATGGACGAGATCCAGGCACCAGGCATCCAGAGGCCCCCAGAGCGTAAGAGCCCAAGGAGGACCATCGGAGGGGCAACTGTGCCACCTTCCTGTAAAGAGCTGAAGACAGCCCCAGACGTGGGGGTCAGCCAGCAGCCACGGAGCAGAAGCCATAAACATCCTGTTCATGACGGTTAAAATAAATAACATTCATATAAGAAATAAAATTGTCTTGTGTAAACTGAATGTAGTGTTAAATAGGCCTATACTACTGTACTTTATTGTTGGTCATAAACTAACAGACATACACCTTAGAGCACTGACTCTGTTTGAATAGGGTTTTTTGGGGGATTTCGCACAACCCAGGAAAACATAATTAATACATAATGGGCTTGGATTTAAAACATAATGAATGAAATGTATTTGGAGGCAGCCCACACCCCCTCCCCTTTTGACAGGTTGTGTGTGAGACTGCAGCAAAGGAGCAGCAGCAAGCAGGCGCACCGAGGGCCCTCGTCCTTATTTTCACGAATATGTTTTTAGTAGAATTTAGAAAACACATCAGTGCAAATTTTGAATCTATATCATAATGTCTGGTGTTTTTGTGTTTGTTGGTTTGTTTTTATTTTGCTTTATTTTGCAAGCTGGTTATTAATTGCCGCTCCAGCCATGCAGCGTAAAATCACTTGCCACCCCATTCCTCTTATCCCTGTGTGGCCAGCAGCAAGCAGCAGGCGCACCTTGCAAAAATCCCCAAAATGCGCTGGCATGATGTCGGGGCAGCATGGGTGCAAGCAACTTTTTCTGCCGATGCCCATGCCCATGATGCCACCCGCACCACGATGCTGCCCTGGGCAATGGCCCATGTTGCCCATATGAAAAACTGCCACTGTATATAAGCCATCACACCGAAACCTTACACTGCTGACTTAATATATTCTCTTGTTCTGTGAACTACATATAATTTATTCTAAGTTATATTTATATTTACGGAATACAAAAGTCTTCATATTTCATTTTAGTTTTTGCATTTTGTCTCACTCATTCCATTTCTTAATAAATGAAACTTTGATAGCAATCTGGCAACATGAGCAACACTTTAAAGCATTAACGATGGTTTATAATAAAATTAATTTAAGATCAAATCAGTTTTTTCTTTTTTTAAAGAAAAGAACAACTTAAAATCATCCACTCATTTCAGCAATTTCCCTTACTGTTCTGGTTTGCAAATGGCTGTGGTTGTTATGACTGAACTTGTTAAACCTCATCAGCAGGTTCAGCTGAAGTGAAGTCAGTGGAAGCCAAATTAAGTAAAAATGAAAGTTACTGTGTAACATGCCACGGTCTCTTAAACATGTTTGGCTGAAATTGCTAAGGAGGTTTAACGGGTTCAGTTGAATTAATGAATCAGAATGTAAGTAACTGAAAATGTTACTTACTGCTCATCATTAACATGAGGCCATCCAGCTAAAAAATGAAAATTATGAATAAAATGAGGACCCTTGGTTACATGTTGGCGTGTGAAAAAGTTTGCTATTTTTTATTCAACATTTTTTGTAAAAAAAAAACAAAAAAAAACCATTGCAAAACAGAAGCAAGGGTTATTTGAAAGTTATAGATCTATTATTGTCACACCCAGAGATTTTTCAAGCTGGAGTAATGGACCTATTCATGGGTAAAGATTGAGATCTAAACTGCAACATAAAGACTTTCAATGACAAATTCAGAGAGGGAATCACAAGTTTACATATATTAAGCATACATTACTTCATTTACATATCTACAATAAATATTCAACAAAAACTCTTAAATTGGGCACTAAGTCCATTCATGATGAACAAATAGATACAAAAAGTATTTTTACTATTGCTGTTCTATAATTTTAATAGTGAATCTGTGGTGGCAATTTGTAAAGGTGAGTATCAGTAGTCGTGCCAAATTAACTAGCAATTATATGCTGATTGTGTACTTTTGTGGACTGTTAACCTACTAGGATCTCATAAATCTTATATATAATCTAGCCCATTTTTACATTTTTAAAACAGTGTGCTGCAGTATTGTAGTCTGCTTTCTTTGCTTCTTCACTGTGCATCAGTTTCATGTCCATCAAGTGTGGTACTCCTGATTTTATTCAAATTCTGGCTTTGCAGATGTAGGAGAAACTGTGCCAGATACTGTTGCTGCATCTATCGTTAATCCTTTTTCTGCAACTGCTCCTACTGCTAAACCTACACTTATTCTGCTTTCATTAATTTTATTGACCCACTAACAAATGCGCACAGAGCTCCTGTTGTAACTTCTACAGCTTCTATGTTTAGCCTTTGTTGACCTGTCTTGCCTTACTTTGCACGGCAACCAATCAAATGTTAGAGAATCAGACACCTGACTTCTGTAATGTTTGGAGATGACTGTTTGATGCAGGCTTCCTCTTGTTGAATATCTCTCTTCACTTGTTGCAGCATGTCATTGGTGAAGTAGCCTCCTTTGTTTGCCTCAATAATCTTGTCAATGGTTTTGAATAATTCTGCCACCTGATACTGGTTGGTCCTGTATTCATCTCCCTGGTTGTTCTTCCAGTATTTGTTATCAATGACGTGGCAGCGGCCCCCACACTTCTTGATCAGATCACTCAGAGCTTCACTTTTATTAACAAACTCTTCAATCTTCATTCCCTCAGGAAGCTGGTCACCATGAGTAAAGAGTACTGTGGCAAATCTAAATGCTTCATGTGAGAAATATTGATTAATTTTGTCTATTACAGCCTTTTCTTGCTCTGTGTATTTCTCCACTTTAAGCACAATGAGAAACACATGAGGACCAGGAGCACATTCTTTGATACACCTCAATATTTCAGACTTCATCTCCTCCTCAGGTCTGTTTGTGTCAATAAATCCAGGAGTGTCAATAAATAATATGTCTCTTCCACCAATATTCATGTCCTCTGACTGACATTCAAATTTGGCCCTATGATTTACTTCAAACACAGGCTCTCCACACAGGGTGTTGGCAATTCTTCTCTTTCCAACTCCAGTTTTTCCCAGGACCACAATCCTTCTTTGTGACTCTATAAAACAGTAATGATTAAATGTCAGTTTTTTGTCTTGCTCTGTATAAGTGGATTATCTTATCAATCATACAGCAGTCATACTCATTTGGAGAATCAATACAAATGAGACATTGGGTCTCAATGGGACTTCCTGTATGAATAAAGATTAAAAAAAAAAAAAAAACTAATCTAAAAACTAAAAGTACAGCATTGCTACACATACACGCAAAATCGTATGTTTTTCTTCAAGTCTACATTTTTATAAACAGGAGTCATGGTTCCCTGAAATTTTTCTCCCTGTATTTGAGTTGCCATGCACGAGTATTTTTGCCTCTCTGCTTAGTGTTTTTCTTTTGGTTAGCTTCTGTGTTACAAAAGAAATATTTTTGCAAGCCTTGAGTTAGTTTTTTTTACTTGCCATTTTTGTTTTCACCTGTGTCTCATCCCCAGTCTGCCCTCATTGTTTAGATACTCCTATCTCCTCCTCAGTTTTCTCAAACTGTTTGTGTAAACTCCCTCATGTCCTGTCCTGAGTTAAATCTTTTGACTAATTAATTTCTAGTTTCTCATAATATCTGTTATATATCTA
>NW_005188494.1:19045-20185 GCF_000239375.1 Pundamilia nyererei
TTTTTAAAAAATACATTTGGACCCTCAATTTTGGACTGTTATATCAAAGCTTGCTTTTATTTAAGTCATGTTGTCCTGCATTTGGGTTCACCTGTACAGCCCAATCTTGATAACAATAATAGCTTGATTTGTTTTTGTTTTTTTTCTCCACGCTGAATAGAAGGTTCCCCGAACAGGCTGAGGTTTCTTTTTTCTTTTAATAATGGCTTTTAATAATCCTTCAGTTTAAGGGAATCATGATTTGATTGGATACTACTGAAATAATTTTTACCATCATGGTGTCAAATTCCAAACTTAGAGTTTAAAAACTTAGAGTTTTTAAACTTATAGTTTTTAAACTTCTGATCACAATGGCATGACAGGATACTACATGCTGTAAGGTGGTGAAAGTGACTTTTAATTTTTAGCAAAATTTAAAATGACTCTTGTACTAAATGTACTGCTCGTCCTGGACTCAGTAGACATTTATCTCATATTCTGATAAAAGAAAATAAAGATAATCAGATAGACTGAGCTGAAAATTGTTAAAAATGCAATCAAGGTATCACTAAGCAAAACAAATTTAAACTGTAAAGCTACAGGAACGGTGGAGTAATTCATTCCATCCATCTAGGGTCCAAACTGTAATGGTTTAGTTCTAATCAACAGGCTGCATTTATAAATTTACAGAAATTCACTTCTGAAATATTAAATGTGGTAGCTTCTCTAAAGCAACTAAACATAACGCAAACGTATCATAATTCAAAAAGGAAAAGTTATGTCAATGCCCTGAATTTCAATAAAGCTAAAATAGAGGTGGTCCTACCCTTCACCAATGATGAAAAATATCAGTAAATAAGAGAGCTAAACATCGAACATCAGCTAATGAGACACCAGTGGAAAGTTTGACCTGACCGGCTTTGCAGTCTTTGCAGAATTTCCGGAAAAACACAAGTTCTAACCAGCTGTTATGCACCTGTTTTACCATCACTTTGTACCAGCAGTGATCAGTGTTACTGTGGCCCAAACATCACTCTTTGAGATATTTTTCGATTAACAGACAAAGAGTCTGTCAGTCTGTCATGATTTTTTTAAATTGATGTTACTTACACTGTGTGTATTTGTTATAGAAACTTTGTTAACCGTATGTATTTGTAAGCA